>NC_056735.1:1047860426-1048162926 GCF_019279795.1 Protopterus annectens
CAGGTGGTATCACCTCAGTGGGACCAGGTTTCCATAATTACACAAATGCTGATGTCTTTGAGGTTAAGGAAGTCCTCAAGTTCAAATATTTTGTTGTTTAGACTTCTAGCATTCAACAGTGCTACCTTCATTTTATTTTATGCATTTATTTATCCATTGTTAACCAAGTTAGTCCCACTAAGCTAGTGGCCATTTTCATGGGAGACCCAGGGGTGGTATTTATACTACTAAGGGAAATTTGGCCAAGGCATCAGAGAACTTCCCTTTTCTCTTTTATATCAACCTGAACGACCACCAACTCAAGCAGATAGAACTTTAGTTTAACATCTCATGCGAAGAGTGACACACATAGGAATGAAGCAGTTACCTCCCCCCATGTGCTGCACTGAAATTCCAGCAACCCATTCACCTAGAATGGGAATATAACCCACGGCCTTCTAATTTCCCTGCACCACAATGTAAGTGTGCTACCCAGGGTTTATATAATCTTGCCAAAATGGCAATACAGTGAATGCCGTTTCAGCGACAAGTAAACATTGATCCACCACTTCCGCGAACAGCCATAACATTGATTTTTTTTTTTTACAAGGGAAAAAAATCATTAGTCCAACCACACACAAAACACCATAACTAACATTACAACGTGGGAGGCTTTGCCCCACCCACACCCACCAATGTGGGGGGTGGTGTCCCCCACCCCCCCAACTAAATATACCAAATCCAAGATCGCACTACAGTGGGAAAAGGGCAATTACATGGTGATGGCCAAGTGATTTTTTTCCCACAGAAGTGGTAGATCGGTGTTTATGTGTTGCTGAAACGGCATTCACTGTGCTGCTGTTTCGGTGACATAATGTAGACCCCTGCTACCTGTTGTGCCACTGACACTGTAATATGGTTGCAAAGTAAGCCAGATTTCTAGTTGACAAGCCCTCTCTGTCCTCCTCCTCAACAAACCTATGTTCCAATTGGTATCTCATCCCTCATTTTATTGGGGAGGGTCTTCACTTACCACCTCACATCACCTTGACACACCTCACTCAGAAATGAACCTTCACTTCTATGCTGTCTGTTGTATGTCTACATTATTCTTTACCTCTTACATAGGATACTTTGTGAAAAGGATATTAACTTGTACATATTTCAGATACTTCTCTGCTGTGCCAGTAGATTTATTCATATCTCTCTCCCTTTCTGGAAACCCCTGTATCTCAAACCAGATGAAAGAAGGTACCCATCTCTTAAACCTTGTTTTATGATATTCACTCTTTCAGCATCACTGGCTAGAGTTCTACATACTTTTAGCTATGCAACAATCAATGTTTATGTTTCTTAGCTTTCTCTCAAACTTCCATAACCATACTTGCCTTAAAAAATACCTACAAGCAAACCTCTTTCTTTGAGTCTCAGCCATTCAGTGATCATGACTGCCTTTAAATAATATCCACACACACAAGCAAAGCTCTATCTCTGTACTTAAGCCATGTCTTTAAAAATATCCAGCTAGAAGCAAACCTCTATCTTTCACCCTAAGCTATTCAGTCAGAGCTGTAGCTGTTTCTTTTCAGGTCTTGGAGCAACTCTGCTCCATTCTCCAATCTGGTGTTCCTTCACTCCTAAGGGGTAGTGCCAGGTCCTAATGCTCTACTTCTATACTGTACTACCCTCACATTAATAGTTTTGCAAAAAGTTGAAAAAATACCCCCCTAAAAAGACATCTGCCCCCTTCACCTCACCCTAACTATGTTTCAAAATTCAGAGATCATACCTACATACCTACATTTACAAATATCTCCCTATAATCAAACTTCTCACTTTGGTTCTGATCCATTCAACTCTAATAAATGCTAACATTCACTCCTTTACTAATTCTCTTTTACTTCTAAGGGCATTACTGCCTTTCAAGATTAATTCTGCATGCATCTCCTGTTTCCATTTCCTTTTTAAACTAAATGCATGTTCATAGAAAGCCTATTAGTTAGCCCTGATAGAGCTGTCAACAACATAAACTTGAGAAATCATGTAAAACTGAGAAATTAATGTGGCTGTCTTTATATTGTCGCTCAGACATGCGGCATATCTATAACTTGTGCATCTGCTTGATCATGTTATTTCTGCATGTTTAATAAAGAAAACAACTCCACTAAACTGGGGAACACAAAACAAACCCTCATCTGTCCAGGATTTTTGAAGAACATGGCTGATTTTGCTTTACATTTTTACTCTGCACCTTGTGCAGTTTCTTTATTTTCTGGAAAATCACTGGGTATTAGTCAGTCAGTAATGACTGACATTAGAGTTTCGTACCTTCTATTTTTCAGAAAATCTACACTGATGCAAAATATTATTCTGTTAACTCTGTAGCTGAATCTTTGTTTCATTTAGATATTATCTCTGATTTTGGTCCTTTGCCCCTCATTATTTTTATGTCATGCCTGAAACTTGAGCAAAGAAGTTAAGAGGTATGCCCAAATGTTATGCCTTTTCATTTAAAATACATTAGTTGTCATCTTTAATGTGCTGGACAAAAATGAAACTGGAAAAAAAAAGAAGTCTTTCTGGTGGATGAAAGTGCTTACTTTTCTTAACTTTTTTTCTACATTAACTCAGGGCAAGGACAACAGTGGTATTTAGGTTTATATCATTTTACTTCCTTGCCAGCAACCTGATTGATACAACCTTTCTATATATGTGCCACTACAACTGAAAGCTTGCACAACAACAACACAGTAGTGCATTCTCTTGTTTGTTCCCAGTATCTCTCAGTCAGATGCAGATGAGTGTAATTGTGACAGACCATTCCAGTACGTGCATCTGTCATGTGACATTTATTTGTAAACAAGGAAGGGGAAGAGCAGATGCAATTTCTTCGGACAAATTATTTTCCGGCTTCATTCCACAACCCCCATCTACTCCCTCAAACACTTCCTCCCTAAGATCAATTTATACCATTTCATTTTGGTACTATCCCTGGATGCATGCTTTGAAGTATAAAGTATAAGTATAAGTTGAGTACCTCCACTGGTTATGTTCCTGAAGAGTGGAGAATGGTAGTTGTTGTGCCCTTGCATTAAGGTGGTCCTTCTACTGCCCTGGGAATTACAGACCTATTACTCTCACTAGTATTATTTACAAGGCTTTGGATCATATTGTAGCTGAACTAATAAACAATGATATTGGTGACCTTATATTGTTATAACTGCACACACAGCAGTCTGACTTTATAAAAGGCAGGTCATGCCTGTTCAGCCTGGATGAGCTCTTTGAAAGGGTCACTAAGCCCATGGATAAGGAACATACAGTTCACATTACTTATGCAGACCTTGCTAAGGCCTTTGACACCATCTCTTATTATGAGATTACTGACAAACTCTTCAAAGTCAACATTAACCCATACAAAGTCCACTGGATTGGTAATTGCCAGTCTGATAGAAGCCATATCGTTAAGGCTGGATACTTAATCTACATAGAAGGCCATATCCCCTCCTCTTTGGTATATATTTCTGTGTCATAAGAATTGGTGTCCATGGACTATGGTTAATGAAGTTTGCTGATGACAGCAAACTGTTGTTGGTTATCAGATTTGATTCTGATACCCAAACTATCCAGGAAGAGCTAAAAAAACTTTGGTATATTAATTATGGGCTTACCCTCAACACCAAGAAATGCAGCAGTTTCATTTGGCAAATCTAGCATTACATTCATAATGGACTTGGGTATATATGTTCATAACGGGTTTATATTACCAAATTGAAAAACCGTTTACGCAAATACCTAAATATCAACATCTATAACGCGAACCGCGAAAATTCCGAATGCACTAAACAGCGAAAAATAAAATAAAGAACTGTCATAGTCGGCCAACCCCACCACCCGCTACATACTACCTACCCAAAACAAAATAAATAAATCACGTAGATACACTAACTAAACCCTACTTCTAACCTAACGTAAAGCACCAAAACCCTACTTCGAACCCTGCACTAAACCCCACATACACAACTAACTATGCACTATCCTTAACCCCTCCCTAACCCTAAGGTCCGTAAATACCGCACACTTCCCCTACAGAAATACAACCAAAAAAATAAATAATACACATACATACATTTAACAAAACCCTACTTCCAACACTACACTAAACTCCACATACACAACTATCTATGCACTATCCTTAACCCCTCCCTATCCCTAAGGTCCGTAACTACCGCACTCTTCCCCTACAGACATACACCCAAACAAAATAAATAATACACATACATACAGTTAAATAAATCCCTACTTATAACACTGCACTAAATCTTACATACATTGCCTATCAATTCACTTACCTTAATCCACATCCTAACCCTAAAGTCCTATCTATCACACGCTTACCTTACGGAGCTATACCGCAGATGGGCCAACCATTACACTTCGACATTTAAATTTTCGCTATTTTGGATGTTCGGTGTTTCCGTCTTTAGCGCAATCCGTGTCACTCTTTTCGTATTCGCGATTACGGTCTTTTGATCTGGTAATAGGAACCCGTTCATAACAGACTGTTTTGACCACCATGTCTCTGAGATAGTTAGAAATTCCTTCTGCCTTGCACAGCTTATCCTTTGTGGCATCTCCTCAAAGTCTAAAGAAATTACGGTTTAACTTCAGTCATTTATGTTTTATTTAGGTTTATAGGTTGGTACTGGGCTATCTGCCCGAAGGCATATATTAGCCCAGCCACATTGTGCGGTATTCACCGCCCCTTTAGTAGTTCCCTAGACCTTTGTACTAGCAGCTAGTACCCTTGGTCCCTATCTAGTAGTGATGTTGGTGTGATCCCCAGTGTGAACTTTCTGTTACCCTTGTACTAGCAGCTAGTACCCTTGGCCCCTATCTAGTAGTGATGTTGGTGTGATCCCCAGTGTGAACTTTCTGTTACCCATACACTCATCAAGGTTCCTCTTGAAGAGTGATAGTGAGGGGCTCTGTGTTATGTAGATTGGGACCATGTTGCATAGTAAGGGAAGTCTCTGCGAAGGGAATCTATCCCTCCAGCATGTTCTGTTCATTGTCGTGTTGAGGTTTATATCCCTAGAGCATGTAGCTCGAGTAGATTTGGTTTTGCTAAGATGGAGTATGTTCAACAATTCTGGGTTGGACATGGCTCTATACATTAGACAGAGATCACCTCTGAGAAAGCGGTATGCAACAGAGAACAGTCCTAGCTTTTTCAATCATGCTGCATAGGGCAACTGTTTGAGGCCAGTAATCCTCTTGGTTAGGTACCTTTGTGGTCTCTCCAGCTGCTGGAGATGTCTAGCCAGGTACATTCCAATTGGTGCATTGTACTCAATAACGGGTCTGATGAGGGAAGAGTAGAGGGGCACCATTTCATCCTTAGATCTTGATGCAAACCCTTTTGTGATCAGATGGGTCACATAGAAGGATTTTCTAACCACTTTGGCAACATGGTTATCAAAGGAAAGCTATCTACTTGGGTCCCTAGATCCCTTATTTCTTCTTCAGATTTCAGGTGATTACCTCCTATGTTGTAGTTTGCGGGTACTCTGTTTTTTCCAAAGGGGATTACTACGCATTTTTTTGCATTTAGCTTGAGACCATGGCTTTGACACCATGCATCAGTCTCATTTAGGCCCTTCGGGAGGATCTCCATGTCAGCCGGAGACTCTATTATAGCACCCAGTTTGCAGTCATCTGCAAACTTAGTCAGCCACAGCCCTTTCGTGCTTGTCTGTACTTCTGAGAAGTATATGCCAAACAGGAGGGGCCCCAGGACAGAGCCCTGAGGCACACCACTCTTTACTGGTCGGATTCGGACATAGATCCCGCTACTCTTACTTTATGGGATCTGTCTGAGAGCCAGTTTGCGATCCATCTTGTGAAATAAGGGTTTATGCCCAGGCTGGTCAGCTTATCAATAATACCTGAATGGGGAATGGTGTCAAATGCTTTAGCAAGGTCAAGGTAAGCCGTGTGTACCTCCTTTCCTTTATCTATAGCCTGAGTAACTGTCTCAAAAAAATCCACCAGGTTCAGGAGGCATGATCTGCCCTTGACGAAGCCGAACTGTGTGGGGTCCAGCGACTGGAGGTTCCCAATCTCTCCATTTACGAGTTCCATAATGATTCGCTCCATAGCCTTACAGATCAGACTGGTCAGGCTTATTGGTCGGTAGTTCCCAGGGTCAGTTGTGGCCCCACCCTTGTGTAGTGGGACCACCATTGCCGTGCGCCATTCTATGGGCACATATCCTGTGGAGAGGCTCAGACTGAACAGGGTATTAAGATGCGGGGTTAATTCCTTTTGGAGCATGTGTATGACACAGCCTGGGACACCATCTGGTCCCATGGAGGCAGTGTTTTTAGCTTTAGCTAGAGCCTTGTTAACCAACGTATCAGTAATAATTGGACTTACACAATCCCCTAGAATGGTAATAGGTCCTGTAGGTGGTGTGTGTGTGTGGGGGGGAATTTGCACTGAATCTGTCAGTAAAGATGTTGGCAATGTCAGAAGGGTCAGTGTATTTTGTTCCATTTTGTACTAGCTCAGAACAGACCTGAGCATTGCCATTTAGGTTTTTGATGTAGCCATAGAAGGCCTTATGGTTATCCTTGGCATCCTTGGCAACTTTCTTTTCAAAATTAGCTTTAGTTGACTTAATGAGGGCCCTCAATTTCTTACTAAAGCTGATCAGGGATGATTTTTCTACTTGAGATTTGGCCTGTTTTTGTATAAGTCTCCTCCTTTTATTGTAAAGTTTGCTTATGGCTGGGGTCCACCAGACTGGTTTCTTCTTGCTTGAGGAAGGAGTCTTGGTTTTATTTGGGATAGCACAGTCCATGCAATCCTGAAGATGCATATAGAGTGCCTTGGTGTAGGATTCCGCATCCTGGCTATCATTATCCTTCTGCAAGGGAATAGTGAAGCTTTCCACTTCGGATGCAAGTAGTTTGAAATTTGCTTTGGAAAGGTTTTTGACTATGGTTTCTTTGATTGGGGGAGGTGGAGAAGTGAGGATGTCCAGGGTTATCAGTTTGTGGTTGGATCTGACCAAGGAGGGGGTGATAATGGGTGTGGCACAATGGGCGCCCATATTTGTGATGATTAAATCCAATATGTTGTCCCCTCTAGTGGGGGAACATACTAGTTGTTCAAGGGCATTTGAATTTATAAATTCTATGAATTGCTGAGCATAGGAGTTGGAACATTGGTAGCTCACCCAGTCTATACCAGGGTAGTTGAAATCACCCAAGATTATGGTGTTGGGTAGGACCTTTATATTTTCCAATGTCTCTAGGAATGCAGAGTGAGCATCTTGGGACATGGTGGGCGATCTATAACTGGCTATGACTTGAAATGTGGTTTTGCCTGCTGATAGTTGCGCATGGATGATCTCTGGGGCATCATGCTGCGCCACTAACCTGGAGATATTGGTATCCTTGATGAATATGGATACACCTTCGCCCTTTGTACTGCGATCCGGTAACTGAGGCCAGAAGGTATGATATGAATTGTAACCTGGCAGTGCTGAGGTGCTCTCTTGAGCCTTGAACCAGGTTTCCGTCACTGCACAAACATCGATTTTCTCCATGCTGAGGAGAGCCTCGAGTGTGTACATTTTGAGGTTGAGACTTCTGGCGTTGAGTAGCATTACCCTTAGTTTTTGGTTACCTGTGCTGGTTATGGTGGTTGGTTTGTCCTTTGAGCCTTGCCTAAAAAAGGCACTATGGGGACGGCAAGAGCCTTGTCCAGTATTCGAAAACCTAGGGGTGACAGGTGCAACCCATCTCTGGCAAAACAGCGAGGCTTGTCTATCATGTCATCCCAGGCAGATAGACACTGGATCCCCTTAGGATGACACCAATTAGCCAATTGTTGAAATTGATCATTTTGTCTTTGTATCTTCCTTTATTAAGCTCAGCATTGAATCTAATGCAACTTTCAGGATGTACCTCACCAAGCACCTAAACTAGCTTGAGAGACATCAATGTCTCTTCACCAAAAAGATGTTAAGTTTCAATACTCTTGGCTACTCTGATAGACTAAAAGCTCTGTCCTTCTACTCACTGTCATACAGACTCCTGAGTGGTGATCTCTGCTTAGCTTTCCATGCAACGAATGACTCAGCATTCTGGTCTGTTTCAACTAAATAGAATCGGTAGAAAAGGAAACACTCATTCTAGAGACCTAAACCTATACTACGACATAAACACGCTCTAACCCAGCTTATACCCCATTTCTGGAATAGACTGCCCTTACATATTAAGCAGAGCACTTCCATAACAAACATTAAAAACTGTCTGGATGACTAGATGAGTGATTCAAAATTTTCATCAGGGTGCTGTGGAGAAAGTCTACCTAATGTGGGACATTGCTAGTCTCCCACTAGTACTGCGTGGTTGAACATCTTGATGATATGTTTTGGTCATAAGCTTACTTTGACCCTATACATCATTTTTCTTTGACCCGCAGTTCCCATGACCCAAGATCTAACTTTCTTGTTTTTACAGGATACCATTCATTGTTTTGGGTTCTGAACCATAAGAGATACAGGACTGCCCAGTATTGAGTTAACCTCCACAAATGGTACAGAGTAATTCAATTTCTTTTACTTAAGTACTTTGGAGAAATGGATACACTAAATTAACTGTGATCTATGCTCTTTTGTCACAGAGCTCACTCAGCAAAAGGCTATACTTTTACAACTCTAAATCGGTTATTACATAATAACAGGAACTTAATTTCCTCTTTGTTTGCATAGTATCAAATCACTGTTTTACACTTGATGCCATTTCCTCAACAATAGCTGCACCATTACACTGTAGAATACAAGGGAGCATATTCTGTGATTCACTGCCCTTAAACATGACCAACCTAAATGATCCAAGGTGCATTGCATAAAAAAGTAAACTCAGCTCCTGGATACCATTAAACACAAAACAATACTTGAAAAATAAGCAACATCATTTTACAGTAACAGAAAATTCTCAGTAATGAGGTTAAAGTTTGATGCATAAAAAACACAAAAAAACAAAAAAATAATTTCATCGAACTACAGTCTCCTTACAAAACAAATCTCAAAATTGAATATTATTAATAGTCCACTAACAGCAGGTAAAATGTACAACCAAATCTACTACCAGATGAAACAAAATACAAACTAGAATACAATGTATACATATTTTGCTCAATATATACATATTTTGTTCTTTTGTTCAAGACTGTAAGGGGTGTGGAAAGCCCCAAAATCTGAAATCAAAGTTTTTCATCAAAAGGGAAGAGAAAAGCTTTACTTAAATTCTTCTTAAATATTTTAAGTTGCAGGTATAGTGACCTGTGTGGTGATATTATTGTCCTTCTCTGCCTTTTGTCCATGCTTTAGCCCCAAAAAGTTACCTATTTGCATTTTATTTTAGTTTGATCTGGGACCTTAGTCTTGTAGCTTCATTTGCAGTTGTAGGAAAATTGTGTATTACTGCAAGATTTTATTATTGTTTATACATTATACTGCAGTTCTATTTCCATAAGTAATATTAAAGTAGTAGTAAAGATACATGGCTGCATTTAAATTAAAGTAGTAGTAAAGGTAGATTTCTGCATTTTAACCCTGTATGAGGCCATAGTCTTATGGCTTCATTTACAGTTGTGTCAGGAATGTGATCTACTGCCAGATTTCAGCCTCATTTAGCCATTTATTGCAATTTTCCCCATAAACAGCATTACTGGTAAACTTCTACATAGTCTAGTGCCTTTGACTATGGTGGAATTGCAATAGAGGCAATATTGTAAATTCTGTTCTGGGATTTGTGCTCAGTACTTTTTACAGGTGTATATACATCTGCTTAAAGTTGCACCCTAGTACCATTTTGTTTACATTGCTACTGTTTTTCCCCCCTGTTCTTTAAGTCTTCCCTAGTCCCCACCAATACATTAAGCTAAAAGTTTCTGAAATACAATGCATAGGACTACAGCTCCAGTTTGAAAAATTTCCCTAATCCTCCCACCATTATCGTTATTGTGGTTTTAAAACACTGTGTTTCTGGCTTCTGTCCCTTATGGTAATCTGATTTCCAAAGTCCCTCCCTATCTCCCCTTGTTTATTGATATTGTCTTTTGTGTAACCTATTTAAGTACTTCCCCATACATTGTTTTCCATATATCTAGAATACTAAGTGCCAACCCAGCAAACCAGTATTGCACTTGAGTACACTTCCCTTACTACAAATTATCTCCTGCTCATTTTCCCAGAGCTCATCTGCTTGGCACCCTCATCACACTCTGAGGGATTCCTGAGTTAAACCTGCTCCATCCTTGGCAGCTAAGAAAATTATTTTACTGTTGTGCACTTTAGTTAATTGCTTTATTTTTACTTTATTTGCTGATCTTGCATTTAAATCCTCTAAAGGTCTATAAGACTTGACATTGCCTTGTCAAGGTAGTTTGTTTAAGTTGTTTTTTATAGTATTATACTTGTAAGAAATCTTTTTTGGTGGTTTTACATCAAGAGGATAGCAATGCCACATACAAGCACAAACACCTAGAAAGTAAATGTTATCTATAAAACTACCATTAGAACTGAAGCCTGTAACTTAATGTGGGTAAAACAATGCCATTGTGCTTAGAGAAGCTAATTTGCACATTAAAAGCACTACTATCAAATCATAGTAGAATCTAACCTATTGGTCTGGTACCAAACCCTAGAAATCACCCAAGGAGACCTCTGCATAACCCAGCCCACAACCTACAGTAGTCCACCTAAATACATGTCCAGGCAGCATGGATATGCACTTTTCAAAATATCTTCATAGCTATCTTGGAAGTATGGACATCCTGAGACAAAGTAGCAATTGTCTCTTGTTCATAGACAACAATTAAATCCTTAAAGAAACAAACACAGTATAAGAGAGATGCACTTACACAATTTCACTGGAAGCAAAAATCTCACATACCAACAAGGTTGTCACAAATACACACACTACACCCACCACATATAGTGTCTATCACACACACACGTAGACTAGCTTATGATGAGGCACTTAAAAGCAATCTTCCCAAACCTCAAAGACCTCCTAATCTTATAAATGGCAACACCCATCCTCAGCAATCTCTAAACAACTAACCAAAAGCAACACCAAACACCACAGATGCACCTATACCCAGTGTAGCATCAAGAGTAAAGCTCATAAGAAAAGCCAACACATTACCAAGAACTCTTGCCATAAGTGACTTCACTGTACGACACACCAATGCCCCACTCACCAGACTGAGCAAGGAGAAGATAACGGTTAGTTGCTTATCTGGAGCCAGTATCTGCCAAGTTATGCACATACTCAAGCCACTATACCACATGTACAAGTATGATTCTATGGGTCTATATTACGGTGTCAAAAGATGAAGTAACTGAACACGTCTTTATCAACACATAAATATCAACCTCAACAAATGTCGAATGGCCACTTCAGAGAATTTTTTCCCAGGGGAAAAAACTGTTTGGCCAAAAACACACAAACCAAACTTTCAAACCCTACATAGTAGGGGTCTTCACCCCCCACACCCCCCTAACTAAATATACCAACTCTGAGATCACAATACAGTGGGGAAAAGGGCAAATCCCCGATGATAGCCAAGTGATTTTTTTCCCCTGGGAAAGAATTTACTGACGTGGCCATTCAGTAATTGCAGAGGTCGATATTTATGTGTCGATAAAGACGAGTTTGGTTACTTTGTCTTTCAACATCGTAATATAGACCTAATTCTATCATAGTCCATGTGAGCATTAATGACCTGAGACAAACTGCCCTGGACTATATGAAGGGAACCATTGTTGATCACACTGAATATGTGTCTGAGGCAGTTATGTGCCTTCTATTGAGCAGTATTCTACCCTCACCAAGGATAGTGCTAATTAGCAAACCTACCAATATAGCAAATAAAACTAAAGAAACCTAAAGGTGATACTTCTCAATATTAGGAGCTTAAACAAGAAACTCCATACCCTACAAGCTCTCCTCACTCTGGTGAATATAGACCCATAAGCCTAACCAGCCTTATCTGCAATGCCATGGAGAGAATCTTCATGGACCTTATCAACAAAGACATAGGTGACCTTCAAACTTTTGACCCAACCCAATTTGGCTTCATTAAGGATAGATCATGCTTATTAAACCTGATGGACTTCATCAAGAATGTCACCAAAGCCCTGGATGAAGGCAAAACAGCACATACAGCCTGTCTTGAAATAGCTAAGGCTTTTGACACAATCCCCCACTCCGGCATCATTGAGAAACTCACCCAGCTGGAAATTAACCCATATGTCACTAGATGGGTAGCCAACTGGTTCACCAATGGAATGCATCCAGTCAAAGTTAGGGATTCCACCTCTACCAGTAGACCACTTACCAGTGATGTACCAAACGGATCTGTACTGGGCCCCCTACTGTTTGGAATCGATTTCTCAGACGTTCATGCGAAGATAGATGGACTGTGGCTTACCAAGTTCTCTGATGATTGCAAACTGTGTGCAATCATTGTGTCCCCCAACAATGTTGACATACTACAAAAAGGGCTTACACAGACAAATGACTGGTGCCAAAGCCACAGACTTAAGCTAAATCCAAAAAAGTACATTATCATCCCTTACAGCAAAGGGGAAGTCCCTGCAAATTACATATTAACAGTACCCCTCCCAGCGCAAACCTTGTGGTAAGAGATTTGGGAATACAGGTTGACAGCAACCTTAGCTTTGATCACCATGTGTCCACAATGGTAAGGAAGGCCTTCTGTGTTGCAGATTTCATAAGTAAGGGCATCGCATTCAGAGCTAAGGATGTTATACCTTCCCATGTACTCATCCCTTATTAGACCACTAATAGAGTACAATGCTCCCCTCTGTATGTACCTCACCAGACACTTGCAGCAGCTGGAGAGACCTCAGAGGTTTCTTACCAAGAAAATTCAGGGCCTTCAACACATGACCTACATGGACAGACTGGCTGCTGAGAGGGAATTTGTGCCTGGCCTACAAGTCAATAAGGGAACAAGGGTATAACATGGCTAGGCTTATAAAGGCCCTTGTGCCAATAATCTAGTAACCTCCTATAAACTTAGGAACCTATGAATCTGTGCCATTACCAAGACATGGTATAAATCCACAGAAAGTACTAGAGCAGTGCAAGGCTTTAGTGCCCTCCACACATTTAGACCATCAGCTGCACAGACAGGGACAAAAGATGAAGAAAACTCAATCTGTATTAGCAACAAGTATAACTTTAGGTTGGTTAAATAGCATGATGCTCTGGAATTTATCCAAGTGCAAATCATCACAGACATAGCCCCATACCATATCCTAGCAAGCTATAGGTGACCCTCTATGCCTCCAGAATCCCATACCTCATACCTAGAACTACTGCAGACACTCACCAGTAAACCAAATATCCTATTCATGAGAGATTCTAACTACCCCTCTATAGACTGAGAAACATACACTGCCTAATATTTGCAGGTACAACAATTCCTGGACTTTGTTATCACAAATACCCTTGGCCAGATAGTGCGCACACCCACCAGAGGTTCAAATAATGGACCTGGTACTAACCAATATGGGGGAGTGCTGGACTCCCACCCCCCCCACCCCCAGTGTCACATTCTCACTGGTGAGGTTGGACCACAAAGCTGTCTCCTTCAAAAAAAAAAAAAGTGTTAACCCCAGCAAACCCTGTAACATTTAGGAACTAGTCTAAAGCAAACTATGCCCTATTAAGCAACAGTTTGTCAAAATTCATCACCTCTACCCACCACAAGTTCACAGCAAGCTATGCAGAATTGTTTACAGAGACCCTGTACAACCATGTAAATGGCTGTATAGACACTGCTGTACCAACTAGAAGTAAGCCCAAAACAAAGTCTAAAAACAAACCACACTGGTACATACCTCTCAACCTCTTAGTGCAAAAAATCTGGACAAAGCCTAACAGAATCGAGGGACAGAGACCGAAAAATAGGGACTGATTTTAAATACTGCTTTATAAACTAAGAAAGTTGATAGAATAACAGGATTTGTCTTAGTATGCATTTTTCTGATTGGTATGAAGTCTGAAACACAAATGTATATCATTATTTATTGACTTCAGTCCTCAGATCATCCCAGTAATTTTCCAGAGAATCATACATCTTATGGGGAGCAGACCAAAAATATGAGGCAAACATTTGGACATTCTGCAAAAATCTGGACAGTTGAGAGGTAGGCACTAGTGGAATCCTAACCTTAATAGGGCATATAACAAAAGGAAAAAGTAATGGCTACAATCAGGAAGAGCAACTCCCATAATGATAGAAACACTCTAATTAAATTAGACAGGAAACTAAGAGGACTAATTAAGTTCAACAAGGCCAATTACAAGGCCAAAATGGCATCATAGGCTAAAGACAACCATGAAGCCTTCTACATTTCTGTACAAAGCCTCAAAAGCAGACATCAGGGTGTCAGGCTGGTGATCAGTGGTGCCAACTTCACTGAGTAGAGCATCATAGCAAATGACTTTCAAATTCAGCTCAAACTTCACCCACTCCCCTCTCCCATGAAATATCTACTAGCATAACCCTCTCAACTATTAACAGGGAGAAGGTCCTGGCAGTGGTTGCCAAGGCCAAAAACACAGCATCTGTGGGCTCTGGCACTATCCTGGGATGCCTCCTAAATAGCTTGAAACAAAATTAAAACCAGATAGTTAACAACAATATAAATAATTAATATAAAACAAGCTTTCATGTGCAAATTATACTTTATCAATAAGTAATATTTATATTAAATTATTTATATTGTGAACAATCTGGTTTTATTTTTGTTTCATAGTGACATTTTAAACAGTGATTTCCTTGAATATTTTATCACTAAATAGTTTGAAACATGACCTATCAGGACCACTTGAGTCACTTTTCAATTATAGGCTTTGTGCCATGAGACTGGGGGACTGCAATGGTTATCCCACTTCACAAGGGTGGACTATCAGCCTGGAAACTACAGACCTATTAGACTAGTCTGATATGCAAATTGGACAAATTTTCATGGAAATTATCCAGAGACATAGGCAACCTTCAGACAATGGGACAGACCCAGTTTAGCTTGGTTAATGGAAGGTCATGCCTGCTAAACCTGGTGGACTTCTTTGAGTAGGTTACCAAGGTGATGGATGAGGGGAAATGGTGCATGCTACCTACCCGGGCCTGGGAAAGGCATTCAGTACAATACCCCACTTGGATATAGTTGACAAACTCATCAAACTGGGCACAAACTCTGATATAACTTGCTGGATTGCCAGATGGCTCACAGACAGGACTCAGGAAGTCAGAATTGGTGAGACCTCCTCCGATAGGAGACCAGTCATCAGTGGAGCACCTCAGGGTTCCATGCTGGGATCGCTCCTATTTGGCATCTATTTCTCAGTGGCAAAGGCTAATGTCACGGCACAATGGCTGACTAAGTTTGCAGATGACTACAAATTGGGAGCTATCATAGATTTTCCATGACACTGACATCTGACAAGAGGGTTTAACACAGACAAATGACTGGTGCCAAACTCATGGATTAAAACTCAATGCAAAGAAATGCATAATAGTGCCTTTTGGGAAAATTGCCTTGCAAGCTAATTACTCCATCAATAAGACGTCCCTAAAACTTAACCCAGTAGTCAGGGATCTAGGAGCATATGTAGAAAATAATCTGGCTTTTGACCAACATGTGGCCAAGGTAGTAAGAAAATCATTCTATGTTGCCTAACGTATAAGTGAGGACATGGCATCCAGGGCCAAGGAAAACATAGTGCCACTTTATTTGACCCTTATCAAATCTATCAATGAGTATAATGCTCCATTCAGCATGTACTTGATTGGACATCTGCAATAGTTGGTATGCCCACAAAGGTTCCTTACCAGAAGAATCCGGGGTATAAAAACATAGTTCTATACTGATTGTCTTAAAGCTCTATCTCTATATTCAGTCCCCTACAGGTTACTGAGAGGCAATCTATGCCTGGCATACAAAGTGTGATGATGTGAGGTAGTGCCAGCTATCCTAGGAGGAATAGGGCAGTGTAACATATGCCAGCATTTCTAGCTGGAGATTTGTATATCAAACTGACTTGTACAGGTGGTTGTGTTGTAAATTTATTTGTAAAGTTGCTTGTGTTAAAATAAATGTACCAACAATGGGTCCTACTGGACAGAAAAGAAATACACCTATATGTCAGACTGTATTGTAACTGTTGAAATGAATATATTGTAACAGAGGATACTGGAAGAGAAGATTACTCTCAGTCCAGCTAACTTTGAACAATAGTTTGAAATTAAATTACCTGGTTTAGCCCATAAAGACTGTATCTTACATATCTGATTGAAGCCAGAAACAAAATGTCTGTGAAAACCAGGACTATGACTTCAACTGCATTGTCCTTAGAGGTGAACTAATCACTACCCTGGAAGGGTGGACATTTTTTAAATGGTTTTATAGCTTCCAGATGCTATAACACATCTTAGCAAATGTCTATGAGTGTATATTATGACACATATGTACTAGATTCTGGTTCAGTTTCTAGTAAAGGGGGTAGTATGAGAACCAGAGTCAGATGACCAGATGTACGTGATGTCACTCTGTAATCCAGCACTAAAATGATGTTTTGATACTAGATGAGAAAGAAGTCTCAGGGCAGTATGTTTGTGAAACATGACAAAGAAGGACCTCTCAACCACTTCATTTTGCCTTGCTTTATTAAGTAAGTAGAAACACAATTTTTTTAGATCAGTCAGGAAAATATAGTGATTAATTAAGTATTGTTTTACTGTATGTATCTGTGTGAATCTTTCCATTTGTGTTAGTTTTCACATTTCCTGTGAATGAAACTCAGGTGTTTATTGTAAATAGATATTTAGTATTTTCATGTTCTTTTTTTATTTATTACATATATTTAAACTTTTCCTTGTGGCTGGTCTTTTAGTGTATATTTTAACCTTTGGGAGTACTTATATTTATTTGGTGACACTGTGGTCACCCCTAAAAGCCTTGCTGTGTTTGTCAAACACTACCATTTGTATTAGTATTAACTGTACTCAGTATAATTGGGCACCCTTGTAGGAGCCTTAGAGTAGCTGGCTTTAGAGTGGTCTGGTGGCAGTATCTACCTTATAGTCTGGGCAGAGGGGGCATAGCTGGGAAATCTGTGCCAGCCTTTCCCATGTGTGTGTGTGTGTGTGTGTGTGTGTGTGTGTGTGTGTGTGTGTGTGTGTCTGTGAAAATCAAATCTCAAAGAGTGTGTGTGTGTCAGTTACTTTGAGCAGGGGCACTGAGCACTGGTTTCACAGAGAGGGTGGTGGAGTACTTGGCTTGGAACACTTGGCTTGGAACACTTGGCTGAAGACTGAAGTCTACAGCTGTGTCAGTGGGGGATCTTATTTGGGGCCTGGATAGAGAGAAGGAAACCCAGCCCAAGGACTGAGAGTGCTCTTAATGGAAATTGGGCTTGGTACAGAGAGCTGCATCTGAAAATATTGTCTGCATCTATTTTTGTTTCAAGTCAATGTCCCTCACTGGTGTCAGTGGTGAGGATTGAGGCTCCTTTATTACTGGCCCAGAGGAGGGACGTCACACAAGGCATCCTCGTTTCCAGCCCTGATAGACTTTTTGCATATCTACAAAATGAACAGCATAAGAACCACTAGTCCCAAGTATTTTAATTTTGATGGTGACATAAATAAGACATGGTGAGAGCGATACATGTCTCAGCGGATCCCCATGCTCTGGAACAGGCTCCCCATCCCTGTGAAGCAGAGCCCATCCCTAACTCTATTTAAGTGTAACCTTGACCAATGGATGGGAAATTGGAACTTCACACCAGGTCTGTCCTCTTTGTTTGTGATAGGCAGAGCCAGACAGTAATACCCAAACTAGCATACAATCCCACATAACCTCTAGAATCTTCCTAACTAACATATTTCCTACTAATAAATGCCCATGTTACATAGGGACACAACTGGGTTGTGTTGCATGGCTAGACTTATAAAGGCCCCAGTAGTTGTTAGCCTAGTGTATACCTATGAATCTGCATTATGCAAACAGTAATTCAGCAAGACACATATAACAACAATGCATATCTGCCAGCTATTCATTTAACCTGCACACAGTCTCAAAAATCATGTCTAAAATGCTAGAAAAAGATAAAATCTACTACCTTAGCATCACACAGCCTACTAGGGGGGATATTTCAGCGTGACTCCCTGTCATGGCTGTTATTCTGTCTCGCCCTTAACCCATTAAGCTGTCTACTTAACAGATTAGAACATGGCTATAATTTGGCTCCTAGAAAACAACAAAGTGTAAAGATTTCTCATCTTCTTTTTGTAGATGATTTAAAACTGTATAGTTCATCAGATGAGGAACTGAAAGCACAACTGCAAGTGGTTAAAACTTGTTTAGATGATATAAGAATGTCATTTGGTCTTGATAAATGTGAAAAAGCAACCTTTAAAGCAGGAAATCTGCAGCCGCAAGAAAACATCAGTTTGGGATAGGAATGTGATATAAAAGAACTTGAGCAACAGGGAGTGTATAAATATTTGGGAATTGATGAAGGATCAACAATAAAACATGAACAAACATGACTAAAACTCAGTAGGGAATATTTTAGAAGATTTAAATTAATACTAAAAACTGATTTGACATCTAGGAACAAAGTCCAAGCTATAAACCAATTTGCTCTTCCTGTTTTAACTTACAGCTTTGGATTGATTGAGTTGCCGCAAAATGTGTTTGACAGGTTAGACAGGAAATCAAGAAGGATGCTTCATGCTCATCAAATGATTTATAAAAATCAGTGCATACCAAGATTATATATTTCACATTCTAAAGGCGATATGGGCCTCTTCGAAATTGATTATGAGCAGATCTGCAATCATGGGACTGCACACATATCTGTTTACTTCACAAGACCCAGATGTAATGAAAGTTCTTAAACATGAGGAGAAAAGTCTAAGATGACTTCCTTGCTTAGTTTAGCAGAACCATATCTGTGTCAAGTGGGAATGGAAATCATACCAAAAGTAGATGAAAACCAGGCAGCAACCAAATGTGTCAAAAAAAAAAAAAAGAAAGAATATAAGGTGAAGGATCAGATGGGAAGGCAAGAAATGTGGAAAATGCATAAATAGAGTTGCAAGTATAGAAAACTCCTGGAAGAACCTCATGTTGATCAGGATCAAACACAGGAATGATTAAGGAGAGAGGAATTCAAACCAAAAGATGAAAGGTTAATAGTGATGGCCCAGGATAGTGGGTTACTTACACATTGTTTTACAAGTCCATCAAACATGTGGGAGAAACAGACAGATGTAAGTTTTGTAAAACAGAACTGGAAACAGTTGCACACCTTGTTGCTGGTTTTGACATACTAATGGCAGAAGGACTGTATACTGAAAGGCATAATAATGTGGCAAGACTGTTGCACTGGGAATTATGCACACATTATAATACTGAAGTAGCTTAAAAACACTGGAAACGCAAGCCACAAAGCATCATAGAAAATGATGAAGTCTACATCTCATGTGATCACCCATTACCAACAGTTCAAAAGACAGATGCGAGAAAACTAGATGTATCGGTCCATGAAAAGAAGACAAAAGTAGCATTGATCAGTGAAATTGCTACACCCAGTGACTGCAGTGTCTTGCGTACAGAGAGATACAAAGTCTTAAAATATTAGGATTTGCAGGCAGAAATTAGGGCAATGTGGAAGAAAGATACCCAGACAATTCCAATAGTAGTAGGAGCAATGGGGTCTTATAAAAAAGAATCTACAATTGTATTTAGATATGTTACCGATACATGTAACGCTATACAAATTGTAAAAGGAGTCACTACTGGGCATATTACGGGTGCTGCAAAGACCACTTCTGGCTGACATCAAAGACTGAAACAATGCTAATTTCATGAACTTTAGTCATACTTTGACTTAGGAATGGGGTCCATTCCCATCATAGTATTAGAAACCCAAAATATTTGGAGAAATTAAAAAAAGAATATATTAGTTCATGGAAAGAAGACAAAAGTAGCATTGATCATTGAAATTGCTATATCTAGTGACTATATTGTCTTACATAGAGAGGGGCACAAAGTCATAAAATATCAGGATTTGCAAGCAGAAATGAGGCAATGTGGAGGAAGGATACCTAGACAGTTCCAATAGTAGTAGGAGCAATGGGTCTTATAAAAAAGAATTTACAATTGTATTTAGATATGTTACCAATGCATGTAATTCAGTATGAAATACAGAAGAAGTCATTACTGGGTACATTGCAGGTACTGCAAAGAGCACTTTTGGCTGACATGAAAGATTGATACAATACTGACTGCATGAACTTAATCATACTTTGACTTAGGAATGGGGTCCTTTCCCATCATGGTATTAGAAACCCCCAAAAGACTTGGAGAATATCTAAGCACTGCAGCAGAAGCAATTCTGTAATTCTCATAAGTAGATCAATAAGAAAAAAATATCTACTTTTAATATGGAAAATAATACATAATTCTTATTCACAAAGGAAGTGCATGAACTGAGCTCTCAAATTACAGACCCATTGTTATCTTTTTCATACCTCTCCAAAGTTCTGAAAAAATGCATTCACAAAAAATTCCAGGTCATATAATAATATTAATAATATTAATAATATTAATAATAATAATAATAACAAAACAATAATAATAATAATGAAATACTCTCTTCAACACAACATAGGATAGTTTCTGTCTAAGCTTCAGTACAGAAATTGCACTGCTTGGCTTCCTAAGCATAGTAAATCAATGTAGAAACAAAGATCAACCAATAGCATCTGTGATCTTGAGCTTGTCAAAAATGTTTCATACAATCTCATGTAAATCAGTCCTTTTCAGATTAGTCAAACTGTTGTTATACCCGATCGAGCAATGTTAGCTCAATCAAATGAATGTATTCTGTTCAATACACAGAGGATTATAATCTGGTAGTCAATCATAACTGGATTATTATGTGTTCAAGACATAGATGCCAAGAAATTCACCTTGAGAGCGAAGCTTGGCATTCAGGGTACAAGTGATCATCTCATGTTTTAACTTAATAACTGTGGTTTAAACAAGCAAAACCAACTTAAATCCTGCTTTCTTATTTGTAATGAGAATGCAATGTAATCTTTGATATGGCTCTTACATAAGAAGTTCTGACAACAGTATATTTTAATAATTTGTATGCCAATGTTGTTGCTGTACAACTAGTTTTCCTTTTCTTGTTATATGTAAGTATAGATGTATTTCTTTTTCCCCTTTTTCCAACATTTTTATGTCACTGAATGGTTGAATACAAATTATTCATTGTAAATAGTTTCTTAAGTTTGTACAATTAATAAATGTTAAATAAGTTTGTACAGTTAAGAAGTAATCAATATCTTGCGCATGATTTTTGCAGTATACATTGTGGAAGCATTTAAACTTTGATTTGTGACAGTGTTCATTTTTCCTTTAAAGTATTTTCAGTTTTAGCAGTAGTAAGGGGGTCAAGAAGAGATATTTATTCATCTGATATAAGATGAAATGCTAATGGACATTTAGTCAGGAAAACCAGTGCTTACATATTTAAAAAAACTTGAACCTTGAATGAATTTCCATTTGAGGAACAAGAGAATGGGTTATTGATTAGATGATATTGGGTGTGGGTAGATGCATTTGCTTTGACAGGAATTTGAAAGAGGGATGGCTATTATTAAAATTTCACAGAATTGCCTACTTACAGCAGAGGACTTATTGACTGATGGCTGTGGTTTGGGAGTGAAAGTTCATTTTGGTGCAGTGTACAGAGCACATATAGTGCTTATTTCTCCTAGGGACTTCATTGAAGAAGTCTAAAATAATGACCCAGGAGACGATTGCTTTTCAAGAAAGAGTTACAGTTTATATGGGTGACAGAAACATTGTGACTAGTGTTGAATAGTTCAGTTGAGGAACTTGAATGCCAGATATATGAAAGTTTATATGAAGGTCTTACTTCTATTTCTGGTATTACCAAACAACTTTCTTTTATACATATTATTCTAGTATATATAACTAATGCCGCGTTGGCATGGCGGTAGCGTTGTTACCTCACAGCAAGAAGTTCTCCCGTTCGATTCTTGGCATGGCTTGGGAGTGCCTTTTGTGTGGAATCTGCATGTCCTCCCCGCGGTTGGGTAGCATTCGAAAGACATGCAAGCGTAAATGGGCGTGCCTTCGTTGAAGGCTGGGCATCGAGCTGGCACCTCGGCATTTCATAAAAATCTACTGCCAATCATTAGCGGACCGGAGTTCCGCTGTGGCGACCCCTTACTGGGAAAAAGCCAAAAGACAAACAACATTCTAGTATATATAACTCCAGGTCATATAATGATGAAATACATCTGACTACAGAGCATTTTTATTTATTTAAAGAAATTGAAGTGGCTCCAATAGTGGTTTTAGATCACGCTTTATTATAATGCAATTTATGCACGCAGGTGTCCTCTTTAATGGAGAGACATTACTATTTTCCAATCTGTTTTTCTTTGAGTAGTAAACATTTGTCACATACTGTAAGGATTTATTTCAAGATGACCTCAATATATTGGGACAACATAACTATTGATTAATGATAGACTGGGATCAGTTAAAGAAGAGAATTAAAGTGAAGATGCACAATTAAGGTTGGCTGTAAGGAAATTGCAGGAATATTTGATGGAGTTACAGAATAATGTTTATGATGAAGATGAAGCTATTATTATGACATGAAAAAGGCATGTGAGATTATTAGATGGGAAAAGTCAGTGCATGTGTCAGTCACTAAGGAATTAGCATGGGCCTGATTATCAGAAAGCAGTGCCAGTCAGAAAGAGTCAACAAAGAGCATCAAGGACTATTGCCAAGGTGAAATTGGAGGAGTGATCCTGTTTTACCATGGATGATAACAGAATGATTTTGACAGTGATATATGCAATTGCCAGCAGGAAAATGACAAGTCAAAGACTTAGCACTTTTGTTCTGTTTTTATTTAGAACTTCTTGAGAAATGTTTTAAAAACCTCTTCATGGTGTATTTAAAACCTGTCAAATTAATCATTTGACTTTTCTAACAAATCAAAGTACAAACATTTAAATGAGATCTGGCATCACTCTACAGATTCTGTAGTCATGTGTCTTTTTCTGACAAATCAAAGTACAAACATTTAAATGACATGTGCGTGAAGTAAAAATCTTAAAGTCATATGAATGCCTAAGTTTATCAAATTGAATGTGATTTGTGATCTGATATAACATAACATAATTTAATGTAATAAAAGTTTTGCTCTGACATTTTAAAGATACAAATAGATAAAACAAGTGAAACTTCTATATAATAATAAAGATGAGCAAGAGACTTAATCATAATCTTTGTGCCAATCAAAAGCACTTGAGGTTAATATGTTTCTTCAACCCTGTTTTTTGGTCTGTGGCAAGTCACAGCTGCCACTCATCTTCTTGTCATTTCAGCAAAACATTATGATTGCTGATGAGGGTGTCCAGATCAACCCAATCTAACACTAAAAAGTTAAACTACTTGAAATCTATACAAGTTCCAGCATATTTAGCCAAAGCATTGCTAGTGTCCTTCTTTTTGATGGCTAAAACATGCTCATAAATCCTTCAGCTGAGTTTCCTGATGGTTTTTCCAATGTAGTAACTTTGACACATGTCACAATATGCCAAGTATACTACTCCACATGAATCACAGTTGAACCTGCCACTAGAGACAATTGTTCTTTTTATTGCCAGGATGTATATACAGGAACAGTTGTAAATGTAACATCAATGTTTGCATTTACTGCACCTAAAAGTTTCAGTGGAAATCTCTGGGGTTGAATTAT
Source organism: Protopterus annectens (assembly GCF_019279795.1). Taxonomy (NCBI): domain Eukaryota; kingdom Metazoa; phylum Chordata; order Ceratodontiformes; family Protopteridae; genus Protopterus; species Protopterus annectens. The sequence continues at coordinate 1,047,884,351 of NC_056735.1, forward strand.
ATTTTCTTGAAGTTTCTACCATGCTTTTAATGTTCACTGATTTTTCTTTTTATGCGAACAATGTTTTTTCATCAATTTCTAATAATTCCTTGTTCTTGTAGATTATTTTTCAGTTGTTAACAATGGTGTGTTTAATAACAGATGTGTCCATGGTAATGGGTAAAGGGAAAGCACTTTGGCATTCTCCAGTTGGTATTAGAGCAAGATTGACCTTGTTCATTTTTTTGATAGTAGATGAAGTTGCACATAGGATGGGTTTTGCCTTGTCCTGCTGAAGTGTCATTACCTCCTGTGCAATGTTGGTTAATAAATTGAGGGGATAGCCTCTCTGCAGGAATTGATTCTTAAGCATCTCCACTTCATCTGCAAAGGTAGCACCATTGCTGCTGAGTCTCCTTAACCTGATGAATTGTCCCTTGATCACACCCTTCTTCTTGTGGTGTGGGTATAATCTTTTTGTAATGCAGGTAGTTGTTGACAGAGGTATCCTAGCCAAATATCTTGCTATGAAGAGCTCTGCTTCTTCCTTCTACATTCAAAGTGATGTCAAGGTAATTCATTTCTTTACCCAAACCACTGATGGTAAATTTTAAGAAAGGGGTACTGTTCATATCTCTCAACTGTCCATATTTTCACAGAATGTCCAGATTTTTGCCTCATATTTTTGGTCTGTTCCTCATAAAATTTGAAGTTTTTGGGCAAATCACTGGGATGATCTGAGGATTGAAGTCACCAAATCATGACATATATTTGAGTTTCAAAAGTCAAATCATTTAGAAAATATATGTAAACACAAAACCTGTTACTCTAGCAATTTTCTAAATTTATAAGAGCAATATTTAATATCTGTCCCTATTTTTAGCTGTTGGCCCCACATTTTGTCAGGCATTGTGAAGATTTTTTGCACTAAGAGGTTGAGAGAAATGGTGCTGCTGTTTAAATATTTGAAGAAGGAAGGAACATCTTCTTTGGTCCCCTTCCAGATGAAAAGCAAGTCATCAATGAAACATCTGTAAAAAATGACTTTCGAATATGAAGGGTGAGTTTTGATGTGATATTGTTCTCAAAGGGCTATGACAAGGTTCACAAATACTGGAGCCACTCTGGCTCCCATTGCCAACCCTGACTTCTGTCTGTACAATTTATTGTTAAACTGGAAAAAATTGTTGCTTAGAAAAAATTGTTGCTTAGTACTAAGTCCAACGGTGTGCAGATTGTGTTAATCATAACATTGCTCATGCTAGTAAACCTGCTGTGATACTTACTCACAAATTCAATGCCTGTAGTTTGATTAATGCAAGTATCTATGGAAACAAGCATACAATCATTGTCTATGTTTCTGATGTTACTGAGCAGTTCTAACAGATGCCATGAGTCTTTAAGGTGAAATTCAGATTGCTGTACCAGTGAATTAAGTGCATGGTCAAGATAAATAGATATTGGCTCTGTTTTGTAAAAGTCTGCTACGACAATTGGCCGATATGATGGATTGGCACGATTTAATGAATTTTAGGTATGCCAAAAAATTGTGCCATTTTCAGCTGGTCAAGTCTTAGGAAGACATAGGTATGGTGATCCAATTCATCTTGGCATACAAGATCAAAAAGATTTGCATCAATTTCTGCAAACTTTTTGTCTATTATTTCTCTGGACACTATCTCATAGCATGAAGTATCTGATAATACGTTCTCAATAGCTGTGTTGTAATCTTCCGTATCCATAATAACTGCCATCCCACTTTTATCAGCTTTCATGATTCGGGTGTCCTTGTTGTGAGACATTTGTTTTAGAACTTGCTGCTCAGAAATGGATGTGTTATGAAACTTAGGTTTGTTACCCAGTTTCTTCCTAAGGTCAGTCTCACAAACATCATAGAAAGATTGCAATGTGGAATGAAGAGTGGGATTATATGTACTCTGCTGTTAAAACAAGTAATGTCTTTAAAAATGTATTTTAAGTTTAACTTCCAAGTGTAGAGTATTAAATCCACAAGTACCCTTGTTGGGTTAGCCATTTGTGTGGGTAGAAATGTGAAACTCTTAGATAATACAGATACATGGGAGTCCTCGAGAACCACTTAGCTTAAATTGACTATGTCACAGGTTCCAGTCAGTTTCTCTTCTTCCCTTTACCTCTTCCTCTGCCTCTGCCCTTCCTTCTATTTTGCCAATGAAGAGTCCTTATTGCAGGTGGCAGATTTAAAATAAAAGGGGCAGGGGATAGGATCGAAGGCTGTTCAAAAGTGTTAATGTTATTATTAATATTGGCTGTATTTACTTCCCCAGTGTTGATTGACTGTTTGAGTTGTTAGAGCCAAGTCAGCACAAATATTGTTAGGAACACGCACTTGAGATTATTTTCACAAAAAATGTTTTTCTTTTTATTGTTGTTAGTACAAGGATAAGCTGTACCTGACTGATACACATTAGTGTCTCTAACCAATTTTTTTTACTTCTTGTTTATGATAGTAGACACAAATCTGTTGTCTTGGCACTTATGCTATAATATAACCTGTTGAATTGCAAAACATAAGGGTTATTTGTAATGCAGTTATTCAATATGAATATTTCATTCTGCAAAGAACCAATTTGTTTTTGATAATGATCTATCTGAAATTTCATAAGATTGACACCAGTTCGATTAAAAAGCTTGACCAGGTCTTCGTACAGTTTGTCTGCTGGAGCAACATCATTAGGAAACTTATATAATCTTAAACTGAAGGGAACCTGTTCTCTACTGATGCATACCTGTTAATAATGCACTTCATATTGCAAAGATTTTAGTTTGAGAATTTTCTTTTCAAGTTGAAAAATGTAGCTATTACAAACACTAGTATCTGAATTGAAATTTGCATTTCTGGTGAAATTATGTGCAATACCAGTGTCAATAAATGGGTTAGACACATTAGTTAGTAGATCATTAATATTGGTACTGCTACCAGGCAAAACAATAGTGGGATTTTCTTCTTCAGGCTGTCATGGCTCATTAGTCTCTTTACTGTGTTGGAGTACAACTTCATGTTGTTTTTCATTGTGTCCTTTAGAGTTCCCAGTCTTGAGGATTTCAAGTTGGCTGCACATCTTTGAGATAGTTGAAGTCAATCTCTGGCTCATGAAAATCAAATCCTCAGGAACAGTGTGGGTAGACACATCCAGATTCACATAATTGGAAATGGCATCTCTGAACATGCAAGCCATTAAGCAGAATGAGAAACAAGCCAAATAAAACCAAGATGCTAAGCAGTAAATCAAAAATCAAAACTAACAAACACACTACAGAAATGACAGCAGGAACAAAACTTACTTCATTCACAAAATGTCCTCATTTAAATGTTGTAGATTTGTCAGAAAAAGACCCATGACTAAAGAGTCTGCACAGTCATGTCAGAATTCATTTAAATGTTTGCAATTTGATTTGTCAGAAAAGTCACATAATTAATTGGGGAGGATTTGAATACACCATGAAGAGGTTTTTAAAACATTTCTGAAGAAGTTCTAAATAAAAACAGAACAAAAGAGCTAAATCTTTGGCTTGAATCCCGTTCCTGCTGCCATTTCCGTAGTGTGTTTGTTAGTTCTGAGTTTTGACATGCAAGTATATCAGGTGTAAACCTGTAGCAGTGATCTTGAATAGCAATTTAGGAGGTTTTTGCAGAGTTTAAGATTCCTGAGGCTTAACCAGACGGAAATGAAGGCCATTCTAGCACGTATTTTACCAGAAGGTTTAACTGAAGTAATTATAATTTTGGCTATGGTCAAGATGCCAAGTAAAGAAGAAATTGCAATTGAATTTAAAAATATGCATGGCATGGAAATTCCCAGTATCTCCCCACTCACACAGTCCAAGAAGGGTAATAATGCTTTTAACCTTTCTATCACAAACTAAGCAGAGGTGAACAGCTGCACTTCTGACTGAAAAAAACATTTTCAACACCACTGGGAATGACAATTCGTAGCTTAACTTCTCTATATTTCTTTATTGCATTTGAAAACAGAGCCCTTTGCTCCATGGTAGTCTGTGGGAAGTAATTATTATTTACTGCTTCTGTAGCTCAACATGTAACTGAGATGCTTTGCCCATTGTACGTGAAGGGGTTGTGGCTTCAAGTCCCTTCAGGGTTGCATGATTAGCCTACTTCCCTCTACATAGCTTGGTCTGACTCTCCTTTACATTGGGATTCTTTCAACATACCATCTCTGATATCCACTCTGCATATAATGTGTGTATATATTGCACTTTGTCATTCACTCTGTATATAATGTCATGTATCCATTGTTTTAATCCTTCCGGCTGAAAATGAAATTGGTACAGTTGGATCACTAATTTAACCTGGTTAACAAATTCAAAATAAATAAAGAAAACAAATGCATCAGTACTGACTTCCCCTCCACTGTTATCTACTTTCATGGCTGCTATAGCTGAGATAGAATTTGTTCCTTTTAATAACAGAAGACAAACTGGTCTAAAAACACTCTCAGATTAACATATGCTCTGTCAGCCACTGACGACAGCAATCTGTATACCTTCTCAATACCTAGTGACCTCTTTGTAAAATTAGTTCACGGTGTCCTCACACTCTGGGATTCCTAAAGGCATAGCACAATGAAGAGGCCTTACTTCAAAAGGTTACTGCATCATGCTAAACCTTTCTGATTCAGAGACTAGTCTTCTGTTGAGGCTTTGTCCTTATGTGGGACTCAGAATAGGCACTGGTCTCATGGGCAAAGCTTCATGATAAAGCAGCAGCCCATGGAATTAATTATCCATATATTCACCTCCAGAAATGTCTGTGCTCTCAGTTTGTTTGGTTGAATATAAATAAATTTACTTTAGCAGTAAAAAGTAACCACTATAAAAATTCAATGGTTGCTTATTCATGCCTTCCCTCCTATGGGAGTACTCATAATGTTGTTAAGTTCATCACAAATGCAGGGGGTGGGTAGGGATGTTAGAGTGTGTATGTGTGTGTGCATGAACATAACCGGATGAATGTGTACATGTATGTGTGAGTGCCTGTCTGCCAGCGGGGGAGTGTACTGGGGCAGTTAGGTAGGAAATGAGAGACTGTATGTATGAGTGTTTGTTGGATTGTACATGTAAGTGTATAACTATTTCCATGAATGTGATTGAGTTTGAGGGGGCTTGTTTGTTGATGAGTAGGTTATGAAGTTTTGTGTGTGTGTGTGTGTGTGTGTGTGTGTGTGTGTGTGTGTGTGTGTGTGTGTGTGTAAGGGTGAGCCTTTGCTGAAGCAATGCATGGGCTACCAGGGAGAACACTGGCATGATTAGGTCTTTCAGTGCTAGTATTTGATTGAGAGATGTGGTAATGAGCAGACAATGAGGTCCTTCTCACTGAGGCCATACCTGTCTTTGAATCACACTTTCTCAACATTGCACTGACTGACCAACCCATAGTTGAAAAGTTAGCATGTGCAGTGAGCCCTTTACTGAATCTCTGCTTTAGTTTTCACAAATCCCAGACAGCCAAACCCTTCTTCATATTCCAAAATGGCAAAGAACTGCCCATTACCCCTTTGTCTGGCTTTCATTGTTTTTCCTCACTATAAAGAATTTGACTGCTCAGTTCCACTGACTTATCCCTTACATCCATAACTCTTTGCTGCAGCGGTACCACAGAATTATGTTGTTTCTTTAGAAACTCATTACAATCTGTAGATGCTTCACATATCAGGTCAGCCAATCTGAAACACCTTTCTTTTGTTGATGCACTGCTTCCCAATCACCTTGCAGTAGTGTTTTTTGCAGAGTTACTTAACTCATGAATGTTTTTCCTCCCTCAATGATGGTTACACATCCATTAGGTGCTCCTTAAACATTTCCTCTTCCTTTTTTTTAATTCAAGGTCAGCATCTTAAACTTGACAGGTAGCTAGAATTGCATTAGAAAAGCATACTTTATATTAAAATATTCAGTTTTATCCAATAAAGCAGCTGAATGGAGTGAACATTCTCTTGGATCACCACAATATTTCATCATTCATTACTCATTCATTCTCTGGTGGTGGGATCATCCTCAGATCTACTAGGAATGGAGCATGCACTGGGAGCAGTTTTTTATGCTCACAGTGGCATCCCTACAATGAACCAATTTTGTAGTAAGGCCTTAACCCCTCCTCTGGTGGTGATATGCACATCTGTATCCTGGTAGGGGCTTCCAGTACTCCATCCGTGTCCACACATATGAGTTCCTTCACACAGAAGGCCAGGACCTGCCATCACCAGCTTGGGCAGTCAAGGTGCACTCCCCTCCCTATTGTTCTGCTTAAGCATAGTCAAGATACTCTATGAACAATAGAGATATAGGAGTGGCCCACAAACATCAGCAAATGCAAGCATCCCTCATGAACAAATGACATCTACAACATGTATCCACATACCATGTGCCTTGCATAACTTTATGCAATGGTGCTACAGGATGTTAGCATGTCCGACACATAGTCATGTTTAGCTGCACAACTGATCATAAGGTGATAACACATAGCACTGCCTAATCAATGCAAATGCAGAATGTCTGCATGAATTCATTGCAAACTGTGGGATACTAGAATACTAAGATGGGATACTATATAACATACTAAACAAAGCAAAGCCCAACACTACAACAATATTCAGCTTTGAAGGAATTTAGGAGGTAACATTTTCATCATGATCATAATCCTTGCCATGAATCCCCTTTTTCCTATTTTCTACATGGGGCTGGAGGCTATGTCAGCCAGCAGGTACCATATGAAGAATGAGTAGTTGTCTCCCTTCCTGATGGGGGAGTGAATCAGATCTGATTTAATATGTGCTATTTTAGAAAATTTTTTTCTTTCAGCCGGTAACCCAACAATTGTAGCCTTTCAAGTGATAGTGCATTGTTATCTCTAGATCTAAGGGATTAGTTGCAGGTTCGGTGTGGCTAATCTGTTCACTAGAAGAAGGCAGTAGTCCTGGTGCAGGAGCTTGAATGTTAGTCAGGGTGGACATAAGCTTGTCTAGATAACAACAGGAAGCCAGTTAAGTTTCTTTACAGAGAGGAAGTGATACTCAGAATTTCAGAAAGGGAAACAAATCTGCAGGTTTTATTAACTACTACCTGAAGAACAGCTATACTTTGGCTTGAACATCAGGAGCACTTCTGTACTGAAAGTTAAGTAGGCCTGAGGTCTTAAAGGATGGTTTTCTTTATTTGAGAACATTGTTAATAGTGGCTTCCATATGATGTGTGCTGGATCTAACCAAAATACAAAATGTTTTGGGTAAGAGTATGATTTTAGGGTGCATTATGGGAGTCAAGGAGCTGTAGGGATTATGCTTTCTTTATTAATTGTGTAGTATCAAACCTGAGTTAAGATTTCAGTGTGTAAATGTGCAAGTTAATATATATATATATATATATATATATATATATATATATATATATATATTATCTCTCCTTCTATTTAAACCTTCTATTTTGATTCCTACTGTACAAGTCTGGGTCTTAAAACTATTTGTTCTGGCACAAAATGTTTATTATATCTGTTAATATTGTAAATATTGTATAGACTCTATTGTCTGTTTATTTTTTTCATTACAATTCCTGCTACTGTAAAGAGTATGGAATTAGGGATCCTCGTATTTTTTTCTGTTAAATTGCTACTGTTCTGTTAAATTGCTGGAATAGTTCTGTAGTTACTTACATTTTAGTCTCTTAATGTGCTGTTTTATTTACTAGTATATAGTGGAGCTTTTCTCCTCGGGCCTCTGCTGAAAATGGACATGTATCCAGCCAGACTAGCCTGGTCAACAAATGTAAAATAAAATAAAATAAAATAAATAAAAAATAAAAATAAATGTAAATAAGTCACCCTATAGATGTGTATGAATGCAGCACTTCTGACTGCTTTTAATATGAGCAGGTTGTCTGTATGTAAGGTGGTGTTTGCTATAGGACGTTGTCATTTCAAGTCATCAGTGAAAAAAGAGAAAAGAAGACCGAGTGTTGACTCCTCTGGGACTCCAAATTGAGTGTTTGCAGATCAGAGAAAAGGTTGCTAGAGGATGTTTTGAGACTACTGCTCATAAACTAAAGGTGTTATTGCTTAGTGCTAGGAGTCTCACCAAGAAGCTCAACTTTCTAGAGGCACTCCTCCCCTGGAGAATGTTGACATATGTGCATTTACTGAGACATGGTTTAAAGCAGCAGAAGGCACCTTGGCAATACAAGGGTATAATGCCTTCCACATATTTAAACCAGCTACCATACAAGATAGAAAAAGAGGTGGAGATGTATCAATTTACATAAAAAGTAAGCACATCTCAAGATAGGTCAAATAAAATGGCACACGAGTTACTCAATGTCCGATAGTCTCACACCATATCCTTGCTAGCTATAGGTTCTTATTTATGACCCAGGATAACAATACTGTGTACTTGAATGTACTGGAGTCACTCACCCTTCAGCTCAACACCATATTTATGGGTGATTTTAACTATCCCACCATAAACTGGGATACATACATAACCACTAACATGCAGGCTCAAATATTCCTGGATTTTGTCAATGCAAATACCCTGGAACAGCTAGTCTGCACACCTATTAGGAGTGCAAATATCCTGGATCTGGTAGTCACAAATGTTGCACATCCCCTAGTTTAATGCTCTCACTGGTCAGATCAGATCACAAAGCAGTCAACCTTGAAGTAAACATAAAGCCCGAATTACAAGCAAATTTTAGAATCTTTAAGATTTTTTTTTCCAAAGCTAGCTACCTCCTATTAAGTGATGACATAGTTAAATTCCAAGCCCCTCCAAACTCAAAGAATACTATGGCCTCTACAGAAATATTTTTGGAAGCCTGTGCAAGCAGGATAAACTTAGGACAAACACCAAAAAACAAGCTTCCCAGTATAAATAGGTTGTACAACAAACAAAATAATTTTTTTGTGAAGAAATAGAAAGAGCTGTGTCCAACAGACAGAAAAACTCCTTCATCAGTTTCCACAAGAAACTCAAGGGACTAATCAAGCCCACCAAAGCTAACTATCAGGCAAAACTAGCTTCTCAGACTGAGGATAACCATAAGGCATTTCTTTTCAGTGCTGAACTAACAGTAAATAGAACTCCCTATACCAAACTAAAGGATAAAGAAAATTTGCTGGCCAATAAATTTAGCTCCAGTTTCACACACACCCCATCATCTCCAGTTATTGTCTCCACCCCAGGGAAATATGGTCAACCATTTCTCCCCAAGTATAATTAAAGAAAAGGTCCTTATTGCACTCTCCAGAGCTAAAAAGACTACATCAATGAGTCTTGATAATATCCCAACATACTTCCTAAATAGCTTGAAATTTGACCTGTCAGGCCCATTAGAATCTCTTTTCAGCTACAGCCTCCAGACAGGCTTCATCCCTAGAGAATGGAGGTCTACAATGGCCTTCCCTCTACACAAAGGGGGGCCATCAATAGACCCAGGAAACTACAGAACCATAAGTTTGACTAATCTTATATGCAAAACAATGGAAAGAATTATTGTGGACCTGATAAACAAGCATGTGGGAACTCTTCAAACGCTGGACCCATCCCAGTTCACTTTTGTCAAGGGCAGGTCATGTCAGGCCTACTAAACATGGTGAACTTCTTCAATGCACACAGAACAGTGCATTTTGCCAACCTCGACTTGGCAAGTGCATTTGACACAATACCTCACTTGGGTATTATAGATAAACCAAAATGTAGGCATAAATCCTTATGTCATCCGATGGATATCTAAATGATAAGACACATGAAGTTAAGGTGGGGAATCCACCTCCACCAAGAGGCTTGTTACTAGTTGTGCCCTCAGAGCTCAGTCACTGGGGCCTCTCTTGTTTGGAATATACTTCTCTGAACTCAAGACAAATGTAGAGGGCTTTTGGCTGATCAAATTGGCTAACAACTGCAAGTTGGGTGCAATCACTGAATTCCTGAAAGGTGTAGATATCCTCTAGGAGGATCTGATATAGACAAATAAATAGTGTCTGAGCCATGGTTTAAAACTAATGCAAAAAACAGCATAATTGTAGCCTTTGGGAAGATGACTTTCCTGGCAAATTATAGAATTGCTAAAACACCCAGCACTGATAACACTCCCCTAAGAGTAGACCCAGTAGTAAGACACTTGGGAATTCAGGTTGACAGCAACCTGAACTTTGATCACCATTGTGTCCATGGTGGGGAGAAAATCCTTCTATGTGGCATTATTTATAAGGAAGGAAATGAAATTCAGACCTAAGGTGATCATAGTATCCCTATAACCAGCCCCAATTAGACTAAATATTGAGTACAATGCACCCTTCAGCATGTACCTTACCAGGGATTTGCAACAGTTGGAGTGGCCACAGAGGTTCCTCACTAAAAGAGTACAGTGTATAAATAAAATGTCCTATGTGGAGCACCTCAAAGATTTGTCCCTGTACTCAGTCTCCTTCAGATTACTGAGGGGTGATCTATGCCTAAACTACAAGGAATTTTCTGATCCAACCTTGATGGATCTACTACACATTCACAAAACAAACAGCCTGATAATTATCCAATCTAAGGACCTGAACCTCATTTGTGACATAAACAAAACATGTTGATGGGACAGGTATGGGTCTTAGAGATTACCCCTTCTCTGGAACAGACTACCTATTCATATAAAACAGAGATTTTCCCTAACCCTATTCAAATGCAGTTTGGACCAATGGATGGCAAAATGCAAATTCACCCTTGGATTGTTGCCTTTGCCCCATATGGACATAGGTAACTAGCAGATACCTTAAAGGACATGCATATACCAAAGCAGTTCTAGTCTGTGGGCATTCATAAAGGGAAAATTGGGTTATGAATAGTTAGGCTTAAAAAGGTTGTAAGGCTGTTAGCCTAATAACTTCCTCTGAACCTGTGATGCTATCATGTAGTTCAGAAGGTCCTGTGGGAGTCAAAGTTTGCTTGTTTTCTGATGAGTAGTGTGTTTATAACACAGTTTTAATGCCTTTTTACAGAGTCACATATAGAACATCAGTTCACATATCTGACTCTGTGGTAAGGTAGATTTACAAAAACACACCGGACTATAGAAACGCTCATTTATTTAAAACACAAAGCTTTCGGGAACAACAACTCCCTTCTTCAGTGCTTAATTAAAATTATGCAATCCAATCTATTTAAATAACAAATAAAACATGTCACATGACAGAAACCCCAACGAACAACCACGAGTAATAAAACAAATAAAGTACATTAGAATACATTCTATGTGTCATAGTGCAACACTATTCTATTTTAAATTAATTTTATTAGCTCTTAGAATGGGCTTAACACTAACCATCGTGTTCAAGTCTGGTAAAGAATCAGCTTGTAAACGCAAAATCCATTCATATTCCATCACTTCCAACCTATTATTATGATTACCTCCTCTTATGTTCTTAGGTACAATTTGTATCACTCTAAATCTATGAGTTGAGCTACAATCTATCACATGTTTAGCTAGGGGATTCTTTGCTACCTTTTGTCTAATGTCTGACTGATGTTCCAAAATACGGTCCCTTAACCTTCTGGTAGATTTGCTGAGATAAAAACAGGGACACATAGAACATGTAGCCAGATATAATGTATAAGGTGTATTACAAGTGGCAGATAATTTAAAAAAGTAATTATTTTGGGTGACTGGATGTACAAAATTATTATCACTTAAAATATGTTTACAACTGGATCAATTCAGGGACAGAAAGTACCTTTCTTGTTTAAATATTTATGTTGAGTAGTCAGTTCCATTTCATTGTAACATAAATGCTGTTTTAAGGTTTTTACAGTTCCTAAAGGCAAACTGGGGCTTCTCACCTAGAAACGCTACTGTTTCTGGCATTGCTTGCAAGATGTCCCAGTTCCTTGTAACTATTTTCATAACATCATCAGATGCTCTAGTTCATAACATATCCTAAACATATATTTTCCTCGTGATGATCTCTAGTTCCAGTATCTCCAGGTTGAGAGAAGTATGGTTTAGCATTACACTGTCTCTCCTAACCACTTATGTTCTCAGTAAGCAATAATGCATGACAGGGCATGTGTTAATGTGTAATTAATGCCTGCCCAGGGGTGGAGGGCCTCTACATCCCCGGAAGGGCATTAATTACACATTAACACACACCCTGGAGGGCATTATTGTGCTTAGACAATGGGCTCACTGTAAAATTGTTGTGTTTTACTTGTTTATTTATTTTTTTTAAGGACTATATTATTTTTTTATATATATTTTTAATGTAAAATAGTTCCCCCATCTACTGTTTCAGACTTGTAGTATATGTTAATGGTGTTGGAGGAAGCATTTTACATCAAATATTTATAAAAAAATAATAATATAGCCCTTAAAAAAAATAAGTAAGTGAAAGAACAATTTTACATACAGCCCATTTTCACTCACATTCACACATACACAGTCTTTTCTGTTTTGACACGTGCATATAAACACACAAACAGACCTCTGCTTTCATTCATACACACATTCACTCACACAAGATTTGTCTCACCCTCTTTTTCAATCTTTTAGTCTCAAACTGCTTTCATACAGACATTCAGTTTCACTCTCTCTCGATCTGTCTCACACAATCTCCTCTGCTTACATACATGCACTCACTCACATCACACATCACTCTTGCTTTCTGTCTCACTCTCTGCATCCTTCTCTCTCTCTCTCTCTCTCTCTCTCTCTCTCTCACATACACATAGACATACACGCAGTCTCTCTGCTATAATGCACCCATTCACACACATGCAGGTAGAAACACACAAAATTGCTCTCTCTCTCTTTTACATACATGCATGCATGCATACAGTCATACACTCACTAAACTGCAAAAGTGCTGCTTAGCAGACACATACTTATCTTTTTCTTTTTTTTTTTTTTTTAATGTTTTACACTCGCTAAACAGCAAAACCACTGCTTAACGAGCGTAAAATAATGGCGGCCGTTCCGTTTCTTCAGTCCGAGCTCCACCGTAGCTTGATAAGCAGCTGTGAGGCGGCGGACGCGTTCTTCTCAGCAAACATTACTGTACATTAATACCCTGCTGGAGAACATTCATTCTCCAATCAGGTATTGATGTACAGTTTGCCCGTTGCCTAATATCATTTAACAAATATGCATCATATCCCCTTGACTTTAAATCATTCAACATATCCAGCATCTGTTGATTACATTTCTCTAAATCTACATTTATCCTATTCACGCTTAAAAATTGGCTCTTCATAATACCTTTAAAAGTGCAATTGGGGTGCATATTCTTTTGGTGAAGATACCTATTAGCTTGAACATCCTTTTTGAAAATACTGGTATCTACCCATTACCTTTCTTAAGGACACAAACATCCAAAACTGTGTCTGTTCTTGGGAATAATTCAACTTAAATCTCAAAAACCTGGTAGTAGTGTCTAAATAAGACAAACATTCAAGTAATTCTTGTTCATTCCCCTTCCATATTAAAAATACATATATAAATAAATCATATCAAAGAGTCGAGTGGTTACGAAAAAGAAAGAATGTTGTTGTGGGAAATTGCTATTGAAAGATGGTACAAAGTCACATTAGAACTACAATAGTCTGGTCAGAATCCCACCTAAAACACCTACCTAACTACAAAGTCTAACAAAAGTCATAAATATATGTTCAAGATATACAGTGACACCTGAACAAAGAACTATTAAATAGTGCAATTAATGTAGCCAGGTCATGTAGAAAGCATGTGTATTGTAATTATAAAAGAAATATGGTAAAAATATATATGCTAACGATAAATTTAAAATCAAACAGCAACTAGTAAACCTATATACAGGTAAAATGCAAGGTAATTAAGGACAAATTACTCCATAAGTCCGCGGTAATGTACAGAAATTCACTCCGAAAACAAAGCAAGCAATGAGACTATCACATTATATCCGTTACTGAAATTGAGAAGCCTATGACATTGATATATACCATTGTTATGTTATATACTCTTGTGGGGGGGGGGGTTTGCTTGCTTTGTTTTCGGAGTGAATTTCTGTACATTTTTCTTTTACAATTACAATACACATGCTTTCTACATGACCTGGCTAAATTAATTGCACTATTTAATAGTTCTTTGTTCAGGTGTCACTGTATATCCTGAACATATATTTATGACTTTTGTTAGACTTTGTAGTTAGGTATGTGTTTTAGGTGGGATTCTGACCAGACTATTGTAGTTCTAATGTGACTTTGTACCATCTTTCAATAGCAATTTCCCACAACAACCTTCTTTCTTTTTCGTAACCACTCGACTCTTTGATGTGATTTATTTATATATGTATTCAGTGCTCAAGTTGAGTAACTTTTGTACATACTGGTTTTTGTTTGTTACTGCTCATTCCTTAGTCTGAAACATGTAGTAATATATAGATGTGATTTGTACTACCATATATATTTTATATATTTTTATAATTGTTTTATATTTAGTATTTATTTAGATACTGTAATAATGACATCTTAGCGATGCTTTTAATCTTTTCAATGGTTCTGAAGTTTTGTTGATTTTGTTTTAAATTCATTCATAGATTCATCTCATTAGTTGTTAGGACACTATACCTTTAACTAATTGAAGCACAGAACTGTAACCTAGCAACGGCACCTTTTTGGTGCCAAAACCAGTATTTAAACCTTGTTTTTTGTCAGAATCTGTTTGCCTGAAGAAGTCCCACTATTAGTGGGACGAAAAGCACTTCACAGTATTGGTTCAATAAAGCTTTTGGAGAAATCTTTTTTACTACTTGATTCATATTGATATTTTGTCGCATAGGATCTCTTTGTGGACATTTATTTAGCATCTAACATAACTGATTTTATCCTGGATTCTGTCTACAGCAGCCATTTGAGTGTGGAGAATTTACAAGTGTGGACTATTCAAGAATTCCCTTGGCGTTCACAAGTACAGGGTAATTTTGTCTTCTGGTTTTTGTTTTCACTTGTTTGTTACTTTTTGTGTTTGTATATCTGGCAACATGTTCTATGTGTCTCTGTTTTTATGTCGGCAAATCTTCTAGAAGGTTAAGGCACCATATTTTGGAACATCAATCAGACATTAGACAAAAGGTAGCAATGAATCCTCTTGCTAAACATGTGATAGATTGTGGCTCAACTCATACTTATAGATTTAGGATGTTTTATCTAAGAACATAAGAGGAGATGATCATAATAACAGGTTGGAAGTGATGAAATATGAATGGATTTTGGATTTACAAGCTGATTCTTTACCAGGCTTAAACACAATGGTTAGTCTTATGCCCATTCTAAGAGCTAAGCAAATGAATTTAAAATAGAATATTTGCACTATGACACACAGAATGCATTCTAATGTATTGTGTGGTTGTTCATTGGGAGTTTCTGTCATGTGACATGTTTTATTTGTTATTTAAGTAGATTGTATTGCATAATTTTAATTAAGCACTGAAGAAGGGTGTTGTTGTTCCCAAAAGCTTTGTATTTTAAATAAACAAGCATTTCTATAGTCCAGCGTGTTTTTGTGAATTGTACATTTGCTGTGGTTTGAGTTTACTGGTATTGGATCTTAAAGTGTATTTTTTGCATGGTAGATTTAGTTAGGAACAGAGTAGATGGCATTCAGTATACTGAACCCTTTATGGAAAGCATGCTGCGTGTGAGATAAGCCATACTTATCTGTTGCTGCTGGGTTATGTCACTAACAGTCAGTGACAATCATTCCTCTTTGGACTATCAGTCTAATGAAAGTGTGTTTGAACTTAGCAATAACAATTTAAATGTATAAAGGCAATTAATGATGTGAGTCATAGACATGGCTAAAACTAAACTTAGCGATAATTTAAATGGATAAATACAATGTAATGATGTGAGCAATGGACATGAGTAAAACTGAACTTAGCGATAACAGTTTAAATGGATAAAGACAATTGAATGATGTGATTAATGGACATGGCTAAAACTGGTGCAGACATTTTGTGCACCTCGGGTTGTATTGGGCATCAGCTGGTTGCAATATGCTCTGACCTATCTCCAAAGGTTTTTAGGTGGCATTGTAAAGAGTGGATCTGAAATGAAACATAGTATCTATAAAGCTGTTGTGGGTACCTGATGGGGGTCGGTGGTGTTTAGGATGCTTGGAACTTGTGGAAAGGTGTTTGTCAATATGTGGTGCTCAGACAGAGATAAAGTCATTACTATGCAAAATAAAGCTATCCACTATTTCATTCTGTTAGAGCCTTGATGCCTTTCAGTGATTTAACTGGCAGTCTAGAACATGTTAGGCAGGGAAGATATAACAGTTTGTTTCTTATTGCAGTAAAATGCTTTATATGTTTTTACTGAAATCCTCCAGCAGTTTTCAGTCTGTGGATGTGTGTAAACATCTGAGTTATCTGACTGTTTCTATATATGTCAGGTGTTATCCCTGGTCATTAACTGTTCCTTAATGTAAGGCAGGGACAATGGTTTCCCTTTTGTCTGCAGATATTTAGAGGAACTTTATTGTCCAGAATAGAGTTCACCACTAACAGAAGGAGGTGAAAGGCAGCTGTATGTCAGACTTATTTGAGCAGTAGTGTGAGATCACACAAAGTATCTCTTCCTTCTAATATTTGCTCTTCCTTCCTGCATTTCTTCAGATACCCAGAGCCTTAATTATAACACCTCATCCCTTGGCATATATTTTCTACTTGCTGCTGTTGTTATTATTTGTGGATGGCAACTGAGCAAAAGAGCTGATTGGAGGTGGACTGTAGGTGTTATGGGTGCAGGTGCTGAAGATGAAAGACCCTGCAAAGTCTGAAGAGATAAAAGGTAAGAGGCAAATGGCTGTGTGACATCATATTATGTGTAAGCCTTTGCACAGGTATGGAACACCACAGGCCTTTGTAATACATAAAAATCCAGAACTGAAATTATTCACACTGTAGCAACATTGCCAAGATTGTAATTTAGAAGTCTGAAGTAAAATTAATATAAATGACAATAAAATGAGTTTCCACTTGTATTGTGCGATGGACTCTACACCGACCCACTTACTGCATTTGACATGCTGATATTCAGTACATGACAGTTTGTGGCTTATTTCAGTGCCGACTACTACTGTTGTCAGCAGTAGCTTTGTCTGCCAACTTCTTAGTTTAGTATCCATTTAAAAGCAGTTTTGAAACCATAGCTTGCCTTTTCATCTGGTCCATTTCTTACTCTGTCTGAGAGAAAATAGTCAGTGATGTCTTGTAAGTTTTTATATCTCAAAACATGAAAACCAAAGGAAAGATTTAAGTCACCATATAGATATGTGTGGCAAATTATTAAACAAACAAGCTGATAAAAGCTTTCACAAAATGCTTCTTCAGGTACCTATTGAAAGAACATCAAAGTCCAACATAAAAACGATTATATGCAAATAACACGATCAGAAATAGAACCATTCATTGGTTCAAAATGTTTTCAAACCATTTAAAAAGCTATACAATTCAAGTAATATAATAAATATAAGACAATAGCAATAGAATATATAAAAAGAATAAAAATCACTTAAGAACCTTTTACTTTTCATTTATTAAAGACTAACTATGTACCTGTTTCTGTTTTTACACCTAAGGAGAATGACTTGAAATAAAAAATAAGTGATTTACAAACTGCCATTACTACACACAGTTCCTTTCAGTTAATATATAATGAATGTGATGCCACATAACAAACAGTAACGTCTTTGGAACAATGATTAATTGTCACTAAAAAATGCAAGTTAAAAAGGGATAAGGGATATAAGTGACTATAAAATGGCACTGTCTTTTCTTGGACAAAAACTGAATACCCAAAGAATAGAAATAACTTGTTTTCTACTACTTTAGAATATGTTAATATTAGACAGGATGAACTAGAGCCCAGTGATCTGAATGTGTTACTGAAGGGGGTAACTCTGCCACCTGTAGTAGATGAGAATATTATGGCAGTCCTCGATCCTATGGAGTTTCTCCTTTATTATTGGATGTCCCACTCCACATGCATCAACAAAGAGACAAAAGTTGAGGGAGAAAAAACACAAGAAGACGAGGCTACCTGTGTTCCATGACACACAGCCATTCGTGACAAAGTAACAGATAGTACATAACATTTCTCAGTTCTCTGATGATGTGTGGTAATTATGATGATGATGAAAATATTACTTTCTAAATTTCTTCAAAGCTGGAACTTTCTTAAATAAGGGCATGACATTTGTAACTGCTTCTAAAGGTAATCTTGTTCACTGTTTGACTGAACTCATGTTATTTACTTGACAAATGAATTTCAAATTATTTGTTTCCTGATAACACACAGAATATAGGAACAACTTACAAAAAATCCAGTGCATTTATTCCAGTGAGCAATAGTACTGTACATGACTTTTAAAATGCTTGTGAACAAGAAATGTAGTCCCTGTTCTCAAATGATTCATAACTTTGCATGAAGCCAACTACATTATTAAAAGGTCAATAGTGAAGTACATAATTTACATTTGGCCTGGTCAACTGGATCTACATTTAGTAAATTATTTTTATGTACCATGTCCACATATACCTATTAATTATATCTTGTCTAAGATTCACAAAAGTGCAACTTATGGGGCCTATTGCTTCCTCTAGAGGCTGGATTTCACAGCCTATATCTATGTGTCTTGAAGAACCTCTGAAACCATATTTGCATTTTCTTTCATAGATATATAAAGGATAGTTAATATTTTTTACAACAATTACGAGTGGCAAGCAAAACATTAAATGTTATTTATTTGTAACTTTATATTTTGTATCCCTTTTTACAGTGATTCCAAATGTTGCAGGAGCTGAATTTATAAGGGAACACCTATCAGAGTTTTCTAGTATGACAAAACTGAAATGAACACCTCCCATGAACTGCTATCAATTGTCTTATCTAATAATGTTTCTTGTTTCCGGATCAATACTTTCTTCCGGCTAAAGTGTCACTTTGGGTACTCCCATGGCTAACACCTATACTAACCTAGTAATAGCCACTTGGGAGAAAAAAAATAATTTTTATCAGAATAAGTTTTTCAAATATTTATTTTTTATAATGGGTTTATAGATGACATTTTTATTCTGTGGGATAGTGATTTAAATAAAAAAAACAATTTATAGCTTATTTAACACACACCATTATGTTTTTGAAGCTCCAGTTGACATATTCTGACACTAATATACATTTTTTAGATATGCACCTAATAAAGTCTACTGAAGGGTATAGTAAAACAAATGTCTTTATGAAAGAGACTAGGTAAAATACTTATTTACATACATCTACTGTATATCCCCTACATATTTTTCAAAATATTATGAGGGGTCAAATGCTATGTATATCATGATTAACTACTAAGGATGATGAGTTAGACATACAGCTATATGTACTTATTTATATTCAGAAGCTATAATAGGTCTATATTAATGGAAGAGAAACAGACAATAATTTTACAATGGAAAGAGAAAGCTAAACCAGCTTTCTAGACTTCTTTATCTATTAGGAATATAGGTTTATACTAGGCTTATGACCAAAATGGTCTTTTTAAGCCTAGTCATGTAACCCAGTCCAATTTTGTGCCTGAGTACTGTGGAAATTTGTATGGTAGAGTATGTTAGTAAGGAGGTAGTGAAGGTGTGTGTGTGTGTGTGTGTGTGTGTGTGTGTGTGTGTGTGTGTGTGTGTGTGTGTGTGTGTGTGTGTGTGTATTGGGTGTGAGTGGAGGATATTAGTTAGAGATTACTGTTGACCTCTGTCCATTAGAGGCATGGGGCCCAGACCAGGATTGAATCTGCGATTACCCATCCAATGGTTAAAGGTTTGTTTGAATAGGGTCAGGGATGAACTCTGCTTCATGTTGATGAAGAACTTAGCAGTGTTCAAGATAATACATGATAATACATGTACACACAATACATTCACTTCTTATGTTAAAGAGATTATACATAAACATTGGTATATTCTACAATTATTGAATATATCTAAGAATATTGATTCTGATAAACCTAGTTTTAGATATAAAAAGTCACATAATTTGAAGCAGTTGCTATGTTATAAAGAACAAAATAATTATATAAATATTAGATCTAGCCAGAGATTTGGTACTTTTATCTGTAATAGATGTACTTTTTGTAAATATATTCTTAAAGTAAATATTTTTACTCACTTAGTGGCTAACAGAATATATAAATGTAAAAATGTTGCAGATCGTGATCCTATAAATGTAATCTGTCTTGCAAAATGTCAAGACTGTACTGCATTTTATACAGGCAAGACAAACTGCAAGTTGAAAGAATGTGTATGTAACCATCTTTCGGACATTAGGAGGCAGATTAACATGAGTGCCCTTTATAAGCACAAGAAAAGCAACTGAAATGACACATACATTCAAATTTATGATTTTAGACATAATATTTAAAAATAAAAGAAAACGGAGCAAGCTGAATATCTCTGGATTAGTTTAGTGAGGGACAATACATATCCAAGTTTAAATGACAACTTCAGTATGAAATTTATCTTAAAATAGAAAAAGGTACAGTAGTTAGTTTTAATAGATACAAAGTACAAGATTTCTATGTGTTTTGTAATTTCTATATATACTCTGTTAATATTATGTTATATTTATTATAGTAATTGAATTGTTTACATCTTTAAATGTTTTTGAAAATGTTCAGAACAAACGGATGGTTCCATTTCTGTTCTTGTGGTTTGCACGTAAATGTTTTTAAATTAGACTTTGATGTTCTTTCAAAAGATACCTGAAGAAACATTTTGTGAAAACTTGCTTGTTTAATAATTTGCTATGCTTATCTCTGTGGTGACTTGAATAATTCCTTTATTTGTCAGGTTACTTGTTTTATGGTCTCAACTCATCTTAACTCACCAAGTGTTCTTTTGGCTATTTAGTGTTTTATCTCAAAACCTAGCTTTACCATCCTACGAGTCTTTGTTGTTTTGAAACAGGATGTTTGTTTTATCATTAACACTGTCAGCATACCATTTACAGAAATAGGATTGATCAATTTATTACTCAGTCTTCTACAGACCCCTCAGAGTTGACCTCTGTCTGGCATATAAAGCAATCTCAGACCCCGTCCTGATGGGACTGCTGCATATCCGCAAGTCAAGCTCCACTTGAGTAACCTGCACATGCAACGTTAACTTGGTCTGTGACATCAATAGGACTTGTTGCTGGGACAGATTTGTATCCCAGATACTCCCCCTTTTGTGGAATAGACTCCCTCTCCATGTCAAGCAGAGTGCCTCATTAACCCTTTTTAAGTGCAACCTGGATAACTGGATGGGGAACAGAAAATACACCCCTGAGATTCTACCTGTGTCCCTGTTGGGCAGTGGCATAGGGTGCTGACTTGTAACTTGGAACATGGGCTAAATTATTGGCTAGGCTTGTAAGGGCCTCTGGACCAATAGCCTTTAACTTCCTATGATCCTATGATTCCTACACAGAGTGTGTTGTAGGATTTTACTTGCTGTGACATACTGATGTTCATCATATTGATCACAGCTGCAGCAACCTTAGCTATATGGCTATAGGTTATAACCCCCAGCCCAAGCCATCAGTCAGCTCAAGCTGAGCTGACTAAAAACACACGTTTGGATACCAAGCCCTTCAGGGCTTTACTGCCACCAAAAGTACAGTTGTGTACACTTACCATAAATGTAGATATTCGAGTATATTCACTAATGAAGTCATCACACTTAGGTTATCTGCCTGCAGGTAGCCCTCGGTCAGCCCAAATACCAGAGTCTTGGGATTTCTGTGTTGGATGCTGTCGCCTCTTCCATGACGTCAGGTTGTCAGGGGTAAAAAACATGCAGCTGATGCCATTACATCAGTTTTTCTTGCCCCAGATGTCAGGAGCCCACAAAATAGGAAGCAATCACATGGTGTGGAAAACTTCCAGTAAAAATTAAATACCATTTCCATAAGATATGGCTAAAAAAAAAGGAAAGGTAGAAAGTATAGAAAAGACAGGGGGCTGGAGGGAGGGTAACCAGAACTGCAACAGTGAATACACTCGAACATCTACAGTTATGGTAAGTGTACACAACTGTACTATGTTCTTCATGTTTCACTGTTGCAGTCATAATACTTGGGTTGATTCCCAAAGCTGAGGAAGGGTGGAGGTAGTCAAGAAGTATTAGGGCTGGCTAGCAGGCCTTGTAAGACTGCTGTGACAAATCCAGCTTTGGATTTAGAAAAGATAGGTAAGGGGTAATGCTTGGTGAGGGTGTGTACAGATCTCCAGGTTGCAGTTTCCAGGATGTCCCTGGTAGGGATTCCCCTGTGAAATGCTGTAGAGGTTGAGGTAGCCCTAGTGGAATTAGGTCTGATCCCCTGTGGGGTAGGTTTTCCATGGTGTTTGTAGCAGAAATGGATGCAATGTGCTATCCATTTAGAAATGGTTTGCTTTGAAATGGCCTTGCCCTCTGCCCCTGTAGCAAAGCTGACTAGCAGCTGGTCAGAATTTCTGAAAGGTTTAGTCCTGTCAAGGTAGAACCTGAGCTGTCAGTGCACATCCAAGGAGTGCAGGATCCTTTCCCCTTTATTCTGAGGATTAGGAAAAAGGTTGGTAAATGGATGGATTGGTTTAAAGCCACACTGGATACAACCTTGGGCATAAATGATGGGTTAGTCCTGAGGGACACCCTGTCCACATGGAAGATAATGAAGGGTTCCACAGCCATAAGGGCCTGTAACTCAGACACTCTTCTTTCTGAAATGATGGCTAGCAGTAAGGCTGTTTTCCAAGAGAGGAATTTTAACTCTGCTGTAGCAGCAGGCTCAAAAGGGGGGAGTGTGAGCTTCTCTAGTACAAAGTTAAGGTCCCAGGCAGGAGTGGGAGCTCTCCTTGGGGGTCACAAATTGTTAGCTCCTCTCAGGAACTGTTTGATCAGAGGGTGAGAGAAGAGGGGTGGCTCAGTATTGTAATGAGCTGAGATGGCAGAAGCATGATTCTTAATTGATGAGAAGGATAGGCCTTTGTGCAGCAGCTCTTCTAGGTAATCTAGGATTTGAGGTAAGGTGGGCACGGCTGTGTCCTTTCCTTGAGAGTGGCTCCAAGAACAGTGTCTTTTCCACTTTTCTGAATAGTATTTCCTAGTACTAGGCCTCCTGGCCTCAAGGATAACATCCAGCACCTGTTTGCTGAGGGTTGCTGGTGAAGTATTCTGGGAATAAGCCAGGATGCCAGGTTCATGGTTTGCAGATGAGGATGCAATATCTGTCCCTCCTGCTAGGACAGCAGAGAGGGGGGTCTGATGTAGGTGCCAAGGTGGCACAGCTATCAGACTGCATAGGAGTGGGTACCAGTGCTGGCGTGGCCAGTCTGGTGCAATAAGGATTGATCTTGATCTGTCCTGTTTGATCTTGAGTAGCACTTTTGGAAGGAGGGGCAGAGGGGGAAAGGCATAGATTGAGAGGTTTTCCCATGTAAAGGATAGGGCATCCACTTTCCAAGTTTGACTGTGGGGATTTCTAGTTCAAAATTTGCTTAGTTGATGGTTTTGGGGGGACTCAAAGAGGTCCACCTCCGGTGTCCCCCACCTGTGTATTAGATGTTTAAATGAGTTGGATTCCAGTTTCCACTCATGTGGGTCCATTAGATTTCTGCTTAAGTCGTCTGATAGTGAATTTTGTTTGCCTGGAAGGAATTGAGCTTGCAGGTGCACTTGGTTGCTTAAAGCTGTGTTTCACAGAGCCATGGCTAACCTGCAGAGTGGGTAGGAGTGGGTTCCCCCTTGCTTGTTTATGCACCACATAATAACTGTGGTGTTGTCTGTCTTTATCAGGAGTTGTCCTGGCAGGATAAGGTATTTAAAGGCTGTCAGTACATTCTGTACAGCTAACATTTCTTTTTGATTGATATGCAGGTGAATTTGTCCTGGGCTCCATTTGCCTTGAATGCATTTGCCTGCCATGTGAGCCCCCCATGCATAGTCTGATGCATCTGTTGTCAGAGTTTGGTTGGTGGGGGGTTGAGAGAAAGGGAGTCCCTTTTTGTGGTTGCAAGGCTCTGCCCACCAAAGGATCTCTGTCCTTGGACAAGGAATGATAGGAATCACTGTTTCCAGGTCCTGAGAATGTTGACACCAGAGACTTTTTAAGTACCATTAAAGTTTCCTCATATGCAGTCTTGCATATGGAATTAGTAGAATGCATGAGGCCATAAACCCAAGGGCTTGCAGTATTTTTCGTGCAGATAGCTGGGTTTGGGTGGCCAGTAGTTTGAAGTAAGTTGTCAAATAAACCTGCTTTTCTGGAGTGAGGAATGCCATCTGGGAAGTTGTGTTCAAGCTTGCTCCCAGGAATATAATATTTTGGCTGGATACCAGATGTGATTTCTTTTCATTGATGGTATACCCCAGAGAAGTTAGGGGTCTCTTTACAAACATCAGGTGCTGAAGCAGAAATTCCTGACAGTTCACCTGAATCAGGCAATTGTCCAAGTACGGGTACATTTGAATATTTCTCTACCTGCAGTAAGCAATGGCTGGAGCCAGGCACTTTGTGAACACCCTGGGCGCAGTAGATAAGTTAAAGGGAAGTGGAGAGAACTGATAGTGCACAGAGCCTGCCCTGAAACACAGATATTTCCTGCAAGATTCCCTTATGGGGATGTGCAGATAAGCTTCCTTTAAGTCTAGGGTGACTAGCCAGGAGTCCTTGGCTAGCATAGGAAGGAGCTGCTGGAGTGTAAGAATTTTGAATTTTGGCACCACCAGGAAGATGTTGAGAGTTGACAGATCCAATATAGGGCACCAAGAATTCTATTTCCTGGGCATCAGGAACAGTCTGGAGTAGAAACCCTGTCTCATTTGCTCTGTTGGAACAGGTTGAAGAGCCCTAATACTGAGAAGAGAAAGTACTTGCTTTTGGGCCTCTGCCCACTGGTTGGGAGGAAGGTCTAGCAATCCGCTTGGGATTGGCAGAGAGTGGAAATAGAATCTGTATCCCTGGGATACAGTGTTTAAGACCCATCAGTCCTGGGTAATATACTCCCAGTTTTTAGCATGCAGGGTGGGTATTCCCCCTAGGGGTGCAAGTACTTCGGCATGGCTGGGAAGGATTAAGGACAAGTCATTGTGAACCTTTTCCATAAGGGGGTGGCTTATCATTCCCTGTTTTTGAGGAGGGAGCACTCCATTGTTTAGATCTGTACATACCCTGAGACTGTAGTCTTTGTGGTCTGTTGCCCCTGGGTTTGGGTTGAGAAGGTCTGGGAGGGACTGTAAAGGACCAGTTTTTTGAAGGCCAATGCCTACTGAATCTAGGTGGCTGTACCTATAAAAAATCTTTAACAGTTTGCATAGATTTAGCTTTTTCCTCCATCTTTTTAAGAACTTCTTCTGCTTTTGAGCCAAACAAACATTCTTGGTTTAATGGAGCATCTAGTAATTTTGCTTTGACATGGTCTGGCAAGATTTGTTCCTTTAACCAAGCATGCCTTCTCAGAACAGACCCAGTGACAGCAGCCCTGCAAGATGCTTCTAAGGCATCAAAACCACACTGCAAAGTATGTTTACCAACTTGGTTTGCAGAATGCATTAAGTCTTGTAAGTTTTTATTTTCTGCACAATCAGGAATCAACATTTTTTTGTTTAATTAGATCCATAATATGCTGCTGGTACTTCAACATGTGAAACTGGCAATTTAAAGCCCTGATGGCAAGAGTTGCAGAGGTATATATCTTCTTACCCCATCTGTCTAGAGCCCTAGAATCCCAGTACGAAGGGGTAGGGATTTTGACTGTAGAAGCCTTAATACCTTTAGGTCTTTGGGAAATGGGGTCTGGATCCGCAGTGGGATTTTTAAAGAGAAATTTGTGAGAGTCAGGTACTCTGTAGTACCTGCCAGGCTTTCTAGGAGATGGTGGTAAAGTATCAGGGGTAAGGTTGGATTCCATGAAGACATCATCTACAATATCCAGGACAGGGGGTATAGCTAGAGGTCTATGCTGAGGCAAGTCTAAAAATTCCCTGAGTCTCTTTTTGAACTGTGAGCAGTCCTGGCATTCCCAGCAGAAATGCTCTCTTAAGGTATGCAAGGTTTCACTGAAAGAAAAGTCCTCTGGGGGAGGGTGGAAGAGGGAATGGAATCCTCTGCATCTGAATCCTCATAGGTAGATAAGGGTATGTCCTGGTAATCACAGGGGTTAGAGTCATCGGACTCATGGTCTGAAGAATCAGAAGGAAAATCAATTCTTTGTCTTTTAGAGGGGGAAGGCTGGCTTCCCCTAATTAAAGTAATAAGGTCTTCAGCCATTCTAAGCATTTATTTCTGTGGCATGGGAGTTTGAGAATGCACTTTGGTCCTCGGTTTCCTAAGGGTAGTGCAAACTCTGGGCCTGAGAAATTCTGTAGTTTTAGTCATTAATGAAGTAGTCGGTTTAATATGAACATTGGAAGGTCTGAATAGACCCTCAGAAGCTGGTGCCTGCACAGCGCCTCCGGTCCCATCCAATGTAGAGACATCCGTAGGTTCCATAGCTATGAAGCATTTCGCAGCATACCGGACTCCGAATGGGTCTCAGTAGAGGCCTGCAAATCTGTAGAAGCGGGTAACAGGGGCTGCAAAAGCACCTCACTGACTACCGGCGGACTGGTGACTAGCTTAATGGACGTGTCGTCAGCAGTTTTGGACCTATGCGGTCTGTCTTTATCTCTGCATTTTTTTGGAAGATCGGTAGTTGGATGGCTTACCAAAGCCATTTCAGAATACAGAGAATGAGAGCAAAAGAATTTAGAGCCAAAAATAGCCCGACGACAAATAGTTCGGGCATTGAACAAGGCACAAAACCGGCAGCGAGGGATGTCGTGGTCTGGGCATAAACAAGTGATGCAGTAATAATGAAAATCTCGGTGAGGTATTTGCTTGCCACAGGCAAGACAATTGTTAACTTTTTCTGACATCGGTTAGAGAAAGAAAAAAGAATCCTCAATGGGGTTCTTAGCTTTAGAAGACTTTGTGTTTGAAACTCGAATAATGAAAATTTCAGGTAGCTGCCAACCGGCAGTTCACAAGTACCGGATGGCAGCTACCTGACTCACATGGCAGGCAAATGCATTCAAGGCAAATGGGCTCCCGCGTGGCAAGAAAAGCTGATGTAATGGCATCGGCTGCATGTTTTATACCCCTGATGACCTGATGTCATGGAAGAGGAGATAGCATCCAACACAGAATTCCCAAGACTCTGGTATTTGGGCCGACTGAGAGCTACTTGCAGGTAGATAACCCAAGTGTGATGAGTGCAACAGTGAAACACAAAGAACATCAATACGCTCCTTTGAGGCTTTCAGGAATAGAAAGTTGGCTTGTGCTGTCCTTTGCTGGAGTTCCCTTTGGGGAAAAATCTTCCATTTAAAAAATGTTTGTTTATTAATACTTTTCTGTTCAAGAAAGTTATTTTAAATCTAGGAGTCTGTGTTTGGATGGACTGTCACAAGACTGTATTGTTCTTTTAAACGTGAAGGCTCTTTCCCCCTCAGTTTAAAAGTTGTTTAATGTAACTAAAAACTATTTTTTCTGTGGGAAAATCATGTTTATTTTACTTTTGGGGGCTGGTATAGTGTTTTAAAGTACCTTTTTACAGTATTTGTATGTGAAAAAGGGGACAGTTAAAGACTTAAATTTTACTGGCTTTTGCTGCTTGTTTTTTTTTTTGGGAAATAGGCAATGGACAAAGGAGAACTACTCTTGTTGTTCCAGGGAGAGGGAACAGGGAAGGTTTGTCTTTTTTGTCAGAATGCTGTGCCCATTTTTGGGGAAGCTGCTGCTGCCATTAATAACTCTGCTGGCCCCATTTTAATGACAAAAGGAAACAGAAAACTAAACATGTATCTACTCCTTCTAAAATTTCCTTAGACAGGAATAGTTTACTGGTTCTAGCTCAGGGTTTAATTCAGACTATTGATTATTTTTATAAGGTAACTTCTTGTAAAAGAAAGAGGGATATCTTTTTTGTTTAGAGATGTAACATTCTGAATATGGACAGGCATATAAAAGGATGGATACAAGGTTTTCTACTAAGATTTCTGATTTAGACTCAGATGAGAGCTCAGTTTCTGATTCTCTCTGAGTGGGATTCTATTTTTCTGAAAGTATTTCCAGAATGTGTTTTCAGTTGGAGAACAGTGAGATTTCTCAGTCCCTCGGAAAATAATATGAGCTGTTACAGAAGGAATTTCGAGAACCTTCACCCATTCCTCCAGTTCTGTCAGCTTTGAAGGATGTGTGTTACTCTGCAATTTTCCAGACAGTCAGACAACTGGCCCTAAAAAGGCAGATAGAATGTATACAATTCCTCAGTCCTTTAAGTTTTTATACTCTTTCTAAACCTGATCTAGCAGCTATAGGTTTAGTTAATCCTACTGCTGCTAAGCATTTATTTAATTCCAATCTTACTCTTTATAATAAGAATCGATAAGTATAGGAAAAAAAGGTATGCTTCTGCAACTTTGATTTTCAGAATTTTGAATTGTCAGGCTCATATGTTAAAGCATGAGGAATGTTTTGTCTGCAGTTTCTTCTTGTGAGGAAAAATCTGCTTTATATAATTTTATTTTCTGAATTGTACAAGTCACTATACATTGTTTGCAGTGTGTATATAACTCAATTGGTACTTATTCTAGGGTATGGCCACTGGTACTATTTTGAGAAGGTTTGCCTGGCTGCATTCTCAGAACCTTCCAGATGATGTTAACATTTAGATTTTAAGTTTGCCTTTGAACAAAGATTTAGTTTTTGGCACCTCTGCTGCAGAGGTGATCAAAAAGTGTGATGAAAGGGGTAAGCTGATTCAGGGACTCTGTAAGATTTTTTTTATTCCTCCTTTTCCAGAAATTTAAAGGGATTCTCTAACCCTTCAACAGGAAAAAAACAAAGCAAACAGTCTCAAGAAAATGTGGATAAACAGCAAAACTAGTCAGAATCTGGTCTCCACCTCTCACCCTGGCAGCCCCATTTCCCTTCCATAAAGTCTGAATCTCCACTTTTCCCTTTGACAATAGATAGTTTCAGACAAGTGGGTTCTGAAGATTATTCATCAAGGTTACAATTAGCAGTGGTAGGAACTTCCTCCTTTCCAGGGTGTAATTCCTCATACACCAGACCAGACCAGACTCTTTTATTTCTACCTGTCGTTCATCACATGCTGTCCCAGGGAGGGATAGAACCAGTTCCTTCTTCCCAGGTGGGAAAAGGTTTTTATTCAAGGATGTTCTTATTGCCAGATTAAAAAAATGCTTGGAGACCAGTTCTAGATCTTTCTTTCATAAATGTGTTTGTGATAGTGCCCAAATTCAAAATAATGTCATTTCGCAACATTACCTCTTCTTTCTCTTTCAAGTTTCATGGTAACACTAGATTTAAAAGATACTTATTACCACGTCCCTATTCCTCCAGACTGCAGGCATTTCTTAAGGTTTTGTGTGTCTAGATCACATTGTAAGTTTTTTTGCCCAACCTTTTGTACTATCCATGGCACAAGAGTGTCAAGCTCCAGTTATAGTTCATTGCAAGCTGCAGGGTATCTACATTTTTCCATATTTTGCTGACTTGCTTACCTTTGCAGAGTCTTTTTCCAAGTGTCAGGAATCTCTCACTTGGGTGATAGATCTCTTACAAAAGATGGAATTCCAAGAGTACATTCAACATTTTTTTTTACTTCATCACATAGGATTGTGTTCCTGGGGTATCAGCTAGAAAACTCAGTTCAAAGTTCTTTTTTTTTTCAACAGGAAAAAATAGATCTTTAGCTAGATATATTTCTAAGGTTTTCCAGTAAGACTTCTGTCACTGTGAGGGAATACCTCAGGATTGTGGGACTCATGGCATCTATAATTCACATGATACCGCTGGCAAGACTCCACATGAGAAAGATACAATGGTATATGAAGTCTTTTTGGATCCAGCACCAGCATCCTTTGTCTTTTCAAATCCCAATGCCATGGTTTGTCAGAAGAAAAATCACTTGGTGGAATCAGCAAATATCCTTAAATCTGGGACTCCTCATCTCCCTCCCTGTTTCACAGAAGTTAGATACCACAAATGCCTTGGACTTTACTTGGGGGCAGTTTCAGGAGGGATAAAAGAGCAAGGTGTGTGGGATACCAAGGACAGATACAAACACATAAATATAAAAGAGATGCTTGCCCTGATCAAGGCAATCAACTCTCTGATTAGTTTTGGTCCCCAGGACCTCTTCAAGTGGTTATAGACAATACGTTGGTGATATAGTACCTCAACAAGTGAGGGGGGAACCAAGTCATGCCCCCTTTGCCGACTAGTTATATTAACTTGGGAATGGGATACAGCTTCATAGCACAGTCTCACTCTACAGGCATGCTACATTTCATCAGAGCAAAATTATGTGTCAGACAAGCTCAGTAGGATAATGGCAGACCCTCATGAATGGAAACTAGATCAGAGGGTCTTCCAAGATTTGAGCCATCTGTGAGGAGTTCCTCAAGCAGACCTATTGACTCCTGTCTGAACTATCATCTGGCAAGATTCTGCTCCAGGAATCCATATAACTGCCCTTCCTTTTCATTGGATAGGAATGTCCATGTATGCTTTGCCACTGTTTCTACTGATATCTAGGGTACTTCTGAAGATTCAGAAGGGTTCCCCCAAGATCACTGTGGTAACTCCCTTCTGTCCCAGGCAACAGTATTTATCCCTTACTTTAGAAATGGTCAGGGGCAATTACCACAAGCTTCTTCACAGACTGGATCTACTCACACAAAAACAGAGGTGTTTGATACACCCTGACATCAATCATCTTCAGTTGACTTCCTGGATGATAGGTGCGAAGACTGGTAAAGATGGATGAAGGCTGCCAGCCTAGTCAAATAGAATTTGGTACATAATTCTATCATTTGTAAATACTGTGAAATGTTGAGCTTAAAACAATGTGGCAACATTGCCCTCTGCTGTAAAGAAAGCTAAGTCAAGCATTTCTTGTTGGCCCTTTGACATTAAAATTACTTTATGTCTGTTCCTTTGAAGTTAGAATTTGGAGTCAATGAGTCTGGAGTAAGCATCCTGCCTATTCTTTTAAGGCTAAAGTTAATGACCAGAATTTACATGTGGAATGTCCTTTATTGCTCTAAGTGTAAAAGAATGCAAATACAGTTTCTGTCAGTCTGGGAACACCAGGAAAGTATAAAAAGATGATGTAATGTTTATCAGAACTGCAATAGCAATTTAAACTGTGAGAACCAGAGATTAGTAAGCATTTTTGTCTGACTATCCAACTCAGCAGTCTGCCTGTTGCTTTATGTAAGTACGTTCTTTTAGAAGTGTGTTTTCTTGTAGCAATAGCTAGGAATTAGAAAGTTTAGACTAAGTGTTTTTCTGTGATGTCAGAACTGCACTACTGATTTATTTTAAGTATTTCTGTGTGATCTCTGAACTCTTTTGACTAGCACTGTGTAGTAGAAAGCATTGTCTTGTGGTTTTATTTATTATTAAATATTTTAAAACCTTTTAACTGTGGCTGTTTTCTGTAGAGATAAGTTAAGCTCTAAGAGTATGTTGCATGTATATAAGGATCCTGTACCAGGTCACTCTAATAAGCCTTAAGACTATTTAGTCACACTTACCAATTTGATAATAATATTGCACAGTAATAATTGGACACCCTTTTAATGACCTTTGGGGAGCTGATAATATTAGCTGGGTGGTGGCAGTAATTACTACCATATAGTCTGGGTAAAAGGGGCACAGCTGGAGAACCTGTGCCAGCCTTCCCCAGGAGTGTCTGTGTGGTTGTATACACTTATCTCAAAGTGTGTGTGTCAGCAACTTGGGCAGGGACACAAAGCACTGGTTCGGACAGAGAGGGTGCTGGAGATTTTAGCTTGCTCAGCTAGGCTGAGATCTGGACCATATAGCTGTGCCAGTGGGGAGTCTTATTGGGGACCTAGGGAGCAAGTGAATGACCAGCCCCAGACTGACTGTGATCTCTGTGTGGCCTTAAGGGAAAATTGCACTTTACTGTGTGTATTTGTTATCCTTTCCTCATATATGAGATGCCCTCTCTGGTGTTAGTGGTGAGGATTGAGGCTCCTTGATTGCTGGGCCAGGGCACGGGTGTCACATTTTTGTTTGGCAGCGGTGGGATATCCACATCATATATTAATTAGTTGGCAAATACTAATTGGCTTGTAGTGGTGTGGGTAGAGTGAATCCTGTAGCTTCTGTATAGTGAGCTTTGAAGGTGTTTTGTACTTTAAAACAGCCACGCAGTGAATGCTCAGAGTTCAGATCCCAATTGTTTTATTTCTTTTGTTAGCTTAGTTAGTCAGGGTGAGCAGGCAGCATGTCAGCAGAGGATTATGGAAAGCTGGCAAGGAGCCAGCTGGCAGAGATGTGCCAGGCTAGGGGACTGGTGCATGGAAACCTGGCAAAGGCAGACCTGATTGTAGACTTGATTACAGCTGCATCTGAAAACCGCAACCAGGAGGACAATCAGACTGGCGGTGGAGATATGATTTCCTCAGAGAATGGACAGCTCAACCTTTCTGCAGTGGACTTAAAAATCCAGCTGGAGCTAAAGAGACTTGGGTTGGAGGCCAGGCATGTGGAATTAGAAGCAAATCAGAGACTGCGACGTTTGCAGGCTGAGGAGAATGAGAAACTGTTACATCTGCAAGCTGAGGAACAAGAAAGGCAGAGCCAGCATGAAAAGGAGATGCTGACTCTTCACCAGAGTCATGGAGGTAATGAGGAAGGGAGTAACTGGACCCCAGAAGCACAAAAGGTCAATAAATTTCTTCTGCAGTTTAAAGAGGGAGATAATTTTGATAGTTTCATTCATATGTTTGAGAGGGTATGTAAACAGTATGAAGTTGACCAAGGGTTCTGGGTACGGTTCCTGACCCCCTTACTCCATGGTAATGCTGTAACTGCATTAGCTAAAATGTCTGATGTTGCATGTTTTGATTATACTGCTGTTAAGAAATGTATTTTATAACTGTTTAAGCTAACACCTGAAATGTATAGGAAAAAGTTTCGTGAGCATAGACGTAAGGCAGATGAAAGTGTGTGTGAATATGTTGCTGAATTGAGCACCTATTTTCATAGGTGGGTGAGTGGATGTCAGGTCACCCCTTTTGAAGGGCTGGCAGACCTTTTGGTGAGGGAACAAGCCCTTAGCACTTTGCCTGAGGACATGAGGATCTGGTTAGCTGATAGACAATCTGCTACTTCAGATAAGTTGGGGAAGAAGGGAGACCTATAAATGGCAAGCAGGGCAGCCCTGCACAGGAAGGCGACCCCCAGTAATGCTCATGGGTCTAAAGGAACCAATGGTGGGCAACACAGACTGTCCCAACAGAATCTGCCAATAGCAGGGGAAGCCACTAGTCCAGGTACACATCCAGGAGCTAGGGTTAAATGTTTTGAATGCAACCAGCTTGGCCATGTGGCATACAGGTGTCCACAGTGGCAAGGTAGGGAACAAAAGGTGAGGGAGCCAGTAAGTGGGAAAGACAAAATGCCAATAGTAGGTTGTCTTGAGACAACAGGGGTACTAAACTACCATCCTGCAGATGTCCTGAGAGGGAAGGATTTGGATGAGGCAGCACCATGTGCTTATGCAGTTACACTCAGTCAGGCTTGGAGACAAGCAGGTAAGTCTAGTAGCCTGAGGGAGACCCAGACAGACTGCATGCTTTCAGCCAGGACTGGTGAGGTGATTACTTCAGAGAGGGAGCTACTCTGTAGCAGTGAGACTGAATTTGACCCACAGCTGCTTGTGGGTATTGATGTTCCCTTGGACAGAGTGACTGCAAAGGTAGAGGTGAGTAGTAGTACTCAGGCTGACAGTGAGGCACCACTGTCAGAGGATGCCAAACATCCTGTGGAAGGGAAGCTGGGAAGGGTTATAAGGACAGAGTTGAGACAGGCTCAGCTCTCAGACTCTACATTGCAAGGCCTGAAGCAGGTAGCTAGGGAGGCACCTGATTCTCAAGGAAAGGGGGAATCTGTATGCTGGGACATAGGGTTACTATACAGAGAGTGGACCCCCGAGGGAGGGCGAGATGATGAGAGAGTACAACAGTTGGTAGTGCCTAGAGCCTACCATCTGGTGCTTCTAGCTATAGCCCATAATATTCCCTTTGCAGTTCATATGGGCATAAAATGTACAAAGAGGCATATTATGCAGAACTTCTATTGGCCTGGAATTTCCAGAGATGTAACAGGGTACTGCAGGACCTGTGAGCAGTGCCAAAAGGTAGGCAAGGCAGGAGACAAGACAAGAGCTCCTTTGGTGCCTTTGCCTGTGATTGAGCAGCCATTTTAAAGGGTAGCTATGGATATTGTGGGTCTACTGAGTACCCCAAGTTCCACAGGGAAAAAGTATATCCTAGTGGTAGTGGATTATGCTATACAATACCCTGAGGCAGTGGCTTTGTCCTCCATTGAGGCAGAGAAGGTGGCAAATGCTTTGTTGGAAATTTTCAGCAGGGTAGGTTTCCCAAAAGAAATGCTGACTGACAGAGATGCCAATTTTATGTCAGACCTGCTGGCTTGTCTGTGAAAGTCCTGTGGGGAGAAGCACATGAAGACCACCCCCTACTATCCCCAGACTAATGGTCTTGTTGAGATGTTAAACTCTACAATCAAGTCCATGCTACAGGCATTTGCAGATTAGTTTAAGAGGGAGTGGAACAAATATTTGCTCCATCTGTTGTTTGTTACAGAGAGGTTCCCCAGAAATCCACAGGTTTTTCACCCTTTGAGTTGCTGTATGGGGTTATGGTGAGGGGACCTCTAGATTTAATTCAAGATGAGTGGGAAGGTGAGTGCGAGTCTCACAAGGAGTCTGTTGTGGCATATGTCCTAAACCTCAGGACAAGGCTCAGGGAACACATGGGCTTGACCCAGGAGAACCTGGAAGAAACCCAACAACAGGAAAAGGTGTGGTATGACAGGAATGCTCAAGCTAGAGAATATGCTGTGGGACAGCAGGTAATGGTTCTCATTCCTGTCAGACACAACAAGCTGCAAGCAGCTTGGGAGGGACCCTACAAGGTGGTAAGAAAGGTAAGTGATGTTAACTCCATGGTGGAACTGCTAGGCAGACGGCAGGGGCACAAACTGTACCATGTTAACATGATGAAACCTTACCATGACAGGAAAGCCCTTGTGCTGATCATTTGCAGTGGATTGCAGAAGGAGGTGGAGGGAGATCTGGTGACTGATCTCAGTGAGGCTCAGACTGACACCTCAGTGGAAGGGGTAGCAATATCCCAGCAGCTATCTCCTACCCAGGTCCAAGAAATCTGAGCAGTGTTGCAGAAGTTTGGGGACATGTTCACTGGGAAACCAGGGTGCACCCACCTGGAGCAGCACCAGGTTGATACAGGACCCCAAAGGCCTATTAGACAGGCCCCTTATAGAGTGCCTGAGAGAGCCAAACAGACTCTCAGGGAGGAGGTACAGGAGATGTTGGAACTAGGGGTAATTCAAGAGGCAAACAGTCCCTGGGTCTCCCCAGTGGTGATGGTGCCAAAGAAGGATGGCAGCACCAGGTTCTGTGTGGACTACAGGAAATTAAATAGTCACACAGAGTTGGATGCTTACCCCATGCCTAGAACAGATGATGCCCTAGAGCAGCTGGGTGGGGATAAGTATCTTACAACCATTGATCTTACCAGGGGTTACTGGCTGGTGCTCTTGACTCCCAGAGCTAGAGAGAAGTCAGCCTTTGTGACTTCTTTTGGCTTGTATGAGTTCACAAAGATGACCTTTGGAATGAAGAATGCCTCAGTGACTTTCCAGAGGCTGGTAGATAATACCCTAGCAGGAGGTTTTGTCCTGGCCAGAGCACCTTCAGCATGTCAGGGAGGTGCTGGGCAGACTACCGAGGGCAGGGTTGACCGTTAAGCTGAGCAAATGTCAGGTGGGTATGGCAGAGGTCTCCTACCTAGGACATAGAGAGGGGAGTGGTAAGATAAGGTCAGAACCTGCCAAAGTGGCAGCTATTCAGGCATGTCCTGCACCTGTTACTAAAAAGCAGGTGAGGGCATTTTTAGGGACATTCCCTCACAAACCTGACAAAGAAGAACAAGCCAGGTAAGGTAGTGTGGGCCCTAGCATGTGAGCAGGTATTCCAGAAGTTTAAAGAAGCTTTGGGAGGACCCCCTGTGTTAGCCAGCCCAGATCACAGCAAATAATTTGTTGTGCAGGTGGATGCTTCAAACCATGGGATGGGAGCTGTACTTAGCCCGATTTCTTCAGAGGGAGAGGAGCACCCAGTGGTTTATCTCAGTTGTAGGCTCCAACCCATGGAGGAATGCTATGCAGCTGTAGAAAAGGAATGTCTAGCCATAGTGTGGGCATTGCAGAATCTTTAGCCTTATCTGTATGGAAGGAAATTCACTGTTATGACAGATCACAACCCCCTAACATTGTTAAACAGAGCCAGCCAGCAAAATACCAAGTTGCTAAGATGGAGCCTGGGGTTGCAAGCATATGATATGTCAGTGCAGTACCGCAGTGAGAGTAGCAATGCCAATGCAGATGGGCTCTCAGGACTGGGAATGGGGTGAAGTACACTTAGATAGACCTAACCCTTTCAAGCGGCATTTCTCAAGGGTCAGTTGAAAAACTAGTTTGAGTTCTCTGGAGGGGGGGGGTGAAGACTGGTAGAGATGGGTGAAGGCTGCCAGCCTAGTCAAACAGAATTTGATACATTATTCTATCATTTGTAAATACTGTGAAATGTTGAGCTTAAAACAATGTGTCAGCATTGCCCTCTGATGTAAAGAAAGCTAAGTCAAGCATTTCTTGTTGGTCCTTTGAAATTAAAATTACTTTATGTCTGTTCCTTTGAAGTTAGAAGTCGATGAGTCTGGAGTAAGCATCCTGCCTATTGTTTTAAGGCTAAAGTTAAGGACCAGAATTTACATGTGGAATGTTCTTTATTACTCTAAGTGTAAAAGAATGTAAATACAGTTTCTGTCAGCCTGGGAGCACCAGAAAAATGTAAAAAGATGATGTAATGTTTATCAGAACTGCAATAGCAATATAAACAGTGAGAACCAGAGATTAGTAAGCATTTTTGTCTGACTATACAACTCAGCACTCTGCCTGTTGCTCTGTGTAAGTAAGTTATTTTAGAAGTGTGTTTTCTTGTAGAAATAGCTAGGAATTAGAAAGTTTAGACTAAGTGTTTTTCTGTGATGTCAGAACTGTACTACTGATTTATTTTAAGTATTTCTGTGTGATCTCTGAACTCTTTTGACTAGCACTGTGTAGTAGAAAGTATTGTCTTTTGGTTTTAATTATTTATTATTAAATATTTTAAAACATTTTAACTGTGGCTGTTTTGTGTAGAGATAAGTTAAGCTCTAAGAGTACATTGCATGTATTTAAGGATCCTGTACCAGGTCACTCTAATAAGCCTTAAGACTATTTAGCCACACATACCAATTGGATAATAACATTGCACAGTAATAATTGGACACCCTTTTAAGGGCCTTTGAGTAGCTGATAATATTAGCTGGGTGGTGGTAGTAATTACTACCGTATAGTCTGGGTAAAAGGGGCACAGCTGGAGAACCTGTGCCAGCCTTCCCCAGGAGTGTATGTGTGGTTGTATAAACTTATCTCAAAGTGTGTGTGTGTGTGTGTGTGTGTGTGTGTGTGTGTGTGTGTGCATGTGTGTGTGTGTGTGTGTGTGTGTGTGTGTGTGTGTGTGTGTGTGTGTGTGTGTGTGTGTGTGTCAGCTACTTGGGCAGGGACACGAAGTACTGCTTGGACAGAGAGGATGCTAGAGATTTTAGCTTGCCGAGCTAGGCTGTGATCTGGACCCTATAGCTGTGCCAGTGGGGAGTCTTATTGGGATCTGGGGAGCAAGGGAGTGACCAGCCCTGCACTGACTGTGATCTCTGTGTGCTCTTAAGGGAAAATTGCACTTTACTGTGTGTATTTGTTATCCTTTCCTAATATATGAGATGCCCTCTCTGGTGTTATTGGTGAGGAGGATTGAGGCTCCTTGGTTGCTGGGCCAGGGCATGGGCGTCACAATCGGGTCTTAATTCATTTTAGGCACCTATTTACTGAGGACATGCAGCAGGTGCTAATGGAGGCAAGAAAGCCTACTGCTCCTCGAAAATCATATATTAGTAAATGGAAAATGTTTTCTAGATGGTGCCAACAAAAGAACCAGCAGCCATTCAGGACTAGTTGTTCTATAATACTTGTGTAAGTTTCTATCCTATAGTCTTATCAGGAATTATTTATTGGCCATCTCAGCATGTCTGTCCTTGGATACTCTTCTGTCAATGCATTTTCATGTCAAAAAGTTTTTGAAAGGGGGGTTTTATAAGAGGCCAACAAGAAAACTTTTGGCACCTCTTTGGGATTTTAATTTTCTGTTCGATAAGCTAACACTTGCTCCATTTCAACCAGCAAACTAGGATGACTTGAGGTTCTTAATGCAGAAAACAGTTTTACTGATTACTCCGACCTCTGCAAGAAGGGTGTTTGAGTTGCAAGCTCTTATGGTGAGACAACTCTATCTCATTTTCCAAAGAGACAGGGTTTCTTTGAGAACTAATCATTTTATGCCTAAAGTTGTATCCGAGTTTACTTTAAGCCAAACTACTCCTGTTTTCTTTCCTTAACCTAAAAATTAGGGAGAAAGTATACTCCATTCCTTGAATATTCCATACCTTGGATGATCATAGGTACTATCTTGGCAGAACTAAATCTTTCAGATCTTTGATTCAATTGTTCATTTCTTTTCGGGTTAGGAAGAAGGGACAACCTGTGTTAAAACAGACTTTTCCAAATGGTTGTCTAAGACTTTTACCCTTTGTTATACTTCTCAGAATGAAACTATTCCAGGCAGAGTCAAAGCCCACTCTACCAGGCCTTTGGCTTTATCTATAGCTTTTTGGAAAGGGTTGGTTTCCAGAAGTGTTCTAGAAGCTGCAACTTGGTCCTCTGCACATACTTTTATAAAGCACTATAAGCTTGATTCCTTCTCTAAGTCTTAAGTCAGGCTTTGCTAGAACCATTCTCCATGGGCTTCTAGACTCTTCTCCTTCCAACTCACAAAGATAGTAAGATAGGTTAATCTACTCATACATCTAAGGCTACTGCAGCAGTGATCAATATGATAAGCATAGAGCAGCTGTGTAAGTAAACTAACTGTAGCAGTATATGTTTGAATGATCACTGCTGCAGTAGCCACTCCCTCTCTCCATCCCCCTTGTTTTTGGTGTGTTGTTTATGGCAGAGCGTGGGCATTTGTTTTTTGTTGTTCCTAGCACTGTCCTTTCAGGCGTCAGCCTCCCTCTCTCTCTCTTGGCATGAAAGCTGTGAAGGGCTTGACACCCAAATCTGTCTTTTTTGTCAGCTCAGCTCAAGCTTTCTAATGGTTTGGACAAATGGAAGATGTCAAGAAGCTTTGGAAGCAGGATGTCATATCCTATGCTGGATATAACCCCATACAGGTAAGGCTATTACAGCTGTGATCATTCATATATCTACTGTTATGATAAGTTTACTTACAGGCCTGTAGTTAAGATGAACTTCTGAACAAACTCTTGCAAGTGTAATGATTTCTTCTACTGTTCATATCAGTCTTCCAACTTGTCTTATGAATTATATATATTCTAATTTCAAACCCTTTTAGGATTTTCCTGTCTTACACCAGTAATGCTTCTGATAACTATCCTTCTGTAACTCTGAAGAATGAGTATATCATTTTCTGAAAAAAAAAGAGCAAGAGTAATTAATAAAAGTTGTCAATTTAGTTTTTTTCTCTTGAATACCCTTTATTTCTTCTTCATAGGACATTTATTTTTGTTTCCATTTGTCATTCAAATTACATTCCTTCTGAACATTTATTGCAAGTTGCTTGGCAGGTCTGATAATGTTTTACTCTTTCATAATCTGTGTACATTATATGGGTTTTAATTTCCTAACAGCTAATAGTAAAATACGGCTGATTCATTACTTAATTTCGTATGATTTATGTTATAAAGGAATATGTGGGTTTCGCAATCTGTACACAATTTTCACAACATTTATACCAAAATGGCATGTCAGTGAGCAAAGCACATATTAATAGGCTATAGATATTAATCATATGGTAAAGAAAAATCACGCAGTTTTTGTCTACACAAAGCATTTTTAAATCATAATCAGTATCTGTATGTCAACAGTAGTTAAGAAAACACAAGCAGACTGCTGCTACCTGAAACTTTTATACGGTTATGCTCTCTGTCAAATAATAAATAACAATTCTCCATACAGCATGAGAAAGCTACTTTGCTCAAAGCTGTGAACTGATTTTTAAATATTCATAAGTAGTTAATTACAAATGTTCCTCAAACATTTTGACACCGTACTTTTACTTACTAATTATACAGTGAAATAAATGAAAAACTGCTTTCCTTGTCTTGTTGCTTTAAAATACATTTGCTGTTAAACTAAACAGGCTAAGTAAAGCTGTATTATTTTAACGTCTGAGAATAATTTAATATTTAGAAGCATAAGACATTCTTCCTGTTGTTCACAGAATGAACACTGAATGAAGTATCTTAGTTGTACTGTGGTTGCTAAATATTTCACCTGCTTGCAAAACTCTGATAGGATAAAGGTCCTTTATATGATACTGGAATGTGGATATCGTCTGCTAAAATAAGCAAATAATGTGATGATTATGTATTCCTTTATTTATTTATTTATTTATTATAAGTGGGTGTGTCCTCTGAGCCAATTAAATCCCATTTAGATTGAAGCCCCGAGAAGTAAAAAAATCAATACATAGACATAAATCATATGTAATTAAGCAATGAAATGGCAGTCCAAGTATTTTACAATTGTCAGTCAAAGATTTATGAAGAAGAGACATCATAAAGCTGGAAAAAAATTAAAATGCTGTCAATAGCTATTAGAAGTGCATGGTTTTGCAGTATGCACTACAAATAAAAGTGTGTCACTATCTAGCCATACTAACTGAAAACTGGGCATGTGACCTAAGTCTTCAATTATTACGCTCATCCATCTTGCCACCCCGCTGAAAGAGCTCACCATTATTTAGTTTTACTGTCTTAACTGACACATGTTCTCTGCATCTTTGTTAGTTATTGACATTTTTCTACTCTGCTGACTGAATGACAGATTCTTTCATTCATCCATTCATTATTTGATACCTTGTTTATCCCATTCAGGGTTGTGAGTGAACCAAAGCCTCTCCTAGCAAACAGCTGGCACAAGGGAGAGAACCTGAATAAATGCTAATCCATTGCAGGGGACTGATTTAGACATAGGGGCAGACACAAACATACACAGACGCACACTCACACATCTATGTAGTCTTACATGCTACATGTACATTTTAAGGAAATTTAGAGAATCTCCCAATTTACCTTTCAACTTGTGCTTCAGTACTGGAAGAAAACTAAAGCACTCAATAAAAACCTAAACCTTGGAGAGTGATTACATAAAAGACAAAATTAAATTCATGTAATGTAGAGGCAGGCCACATATCTGAATCAGCCTTTCAAAGATTAATAGATCAAAAATGTACATTCAAAACCAGATAACAAAATGTTACTTCTATTTTCATGGGAGTTGAATCTCTCCTTCAACTAGACATGTCTAAGGAACCCCTCTGTACCTCCTCCTTTTATAGGTAGCTATGAGGTTGGCAAATTTTATTGAAAGTCATAAAAAGCAGTTCAAAATGTTTTTCCACCACTGGTCTAGGTTTCGGTTAAATTGAGTAAAAGAAGAATTCAGCTTCACATGGATGGGACAACTGCTGTATAGGAGTGGAAGTCC
The DNA here is from genome assembly GCF_019279795.1 of Protopterus annectens. Taxonomy (NCBI): domain Eukaryota; kingdom Metazoa; phylum Chordata; order Ceratodontiformes; family Protopteridae; genus Protopterus; species Protopterus annectens. The sequence continues at coordinate 1,047,926,218 of NC_056735.1, forward strand.
CAGGGACACATATCTATCTCTCTAGCATATTTTGTTTAAGCCACAGCCAAAATTCAGGTCCCTACACCTTGTATTTCTGGTATTGTTTGATTTACAAATATGTAGGGGATTCATAAGTATGTGGTTTGCAGATGCCTTGTAAGCCAGATATAGATCACCATTCAGCAGTCTATAAGAGACTGAGGTGAGGGAAAGGGCTTTAAGGTGCTGTGTGTAAGGCAGGTTTGTTACACCTTGTATTCTTTTTGAAAGGAACCTCTGATGTTGCTCTAGTTGCTGCATATTCCTGGTCAGGTTAATCAAAGGGAGCATATTGCTTTAAGATTGGTCTAATAAGGGCAGAGTACAGTCGGATAATGACCTCTTTGGACATAGGTGCCATACCCTTACTTATACTTATAAGTTGCACAGCATAAAAGGATTTTCTCACTACTGTGGCCACATAGTGGTTAAAGGTAAGACCACTGTCTATGTGCATACCCAGATCCCTGATCATTGGCTCGACTCTTAGGGGCATATTATCAACATGGTAATTATCTGTGATACTTGACTTACCAAAGGGTACAATTATGATTTTCTGAGCATTGAGCTTAAGATCATGGCTTTGGCACCATTTGTTTGTCAGAGATAGGCCTTCTTGAAGAATGCTAGTGTCTGCAGGGGAGTCGATGATAACACCCAGCTTACAATCATCTGCAAACTTACCATAAACCTTCACTGTCTGAGTCCACTTCAAGGAAACAGATGCCAAAAATGAGCGGGCCCAGTACTGAGCCCTGGGGGAATCACACTAGTGACGGGTCTCTTGATGGAGGTGGCCTCACCTGTTTTAACCTCCTGGGTCCTATCAGTGGGTGATAAAAAGGTTTATACCTAATTTAGTTAGCTTGTCTGTAATTAATTAATTCATTTATTTATTTCCAGTTTGATTACCGGGGAAGTCCACTGGGTCCAGAGAGCCCATTTTCAGTGGATGCCCAGGAAGAAAACCTCCATGAAACAGATTACAGTAAAGATACCAGTCCAATAAAATAAAAGTACAAGTACAAATACATATCAAATAATACAAAGCATGAGCAATATTGCCCATAATGGAAAAATATTGTGCAGATACATTTTAATAAATTCACACAGTTAAAGTCAAACGTCAAAAGCTATTTACAATATTTACAGAGTGTGATAGATCATATTGGAATTAGCTATAGAAGGTTATATCCAGCTATAAAGTCCTTAGGAACTCAGGAGGATGCCTTCCCAGGGGCTTTTGTTAAAGAGTTCTAGGTAGGGAGAATGCAGTTACATTTCCATTTGGAGGAGAGGTAGGTGTAAAGTTGAGTTTTGAAGTTGTTTGTGTTTGACATTGTCCTTAGTGTGGAAGGGAGAGAGTTCCATTTCTTACCTAAGGAGAAGGGGAGGAGAAGTTGTCCAGCAGGGTGTTTAGGTTTGTGGACAGTAATTAAGTTTTGGTGTTAAGATCTGAGAGTTCTATTTGGGGTGTATGGGGAAAAGATGTTAATTAGAGTGGGGCCATACCTCTCAGCCTGGAAACATCAAAAATCTGGACAAAGACCCATGGAAAATAGGTACAAATCTGTATGCTGATTAACATAAAATTTTCATACATAATTATGTAACACTGCCCAATCAAATGGAATTGTGGGATATCAACTTTTAAACACAAACTGAAGAGCAGACAACCAAAATATGGCCCCAGAGAGCCCCAGACCATGTAGTAAATGGTAACCATTTTCTTTTAAATGTGTAGCAATGATGTTCACTGGAAAGGGAGACGATGGTGAACCTTAAGATTTTGTTTTCAGTGACTTGCAGTGTGTGGGTTTTATGGTAAAAGTAGGGCATTTAATGGTAGGCAATATTCTAACCTTAGCAAAAGAATATTATAGTTTGCTAGGACCTCCAAAAGTCATTATTCATGGCCTACTGATAGTGGCATAGCTACAGTTTGTGGTGCTTGGGGCTGTCCTTGCCGCCCTTCTCCCCTCACAAAATCATGGTCGAATGGGGCCTCTCTATATACAGCCCTCCCCCTGCAGCCATTCCTATGTCCCATTACTTGGCTATTTTACCCCATTTATTATAAACACTGTAATGTGCATACTGCTTTACTTCTATGATGATTTGGATTTAATTTAAAAGTTTTATTTTACAGCACAAACACAAATAGACATCTGTTAAACAAAGCAATGCAGTCTCACAATTAAAATAGACTTAACATTAAAACATCTCTGCCCTTGAAACTCACATTCATTGAAACAGCATTGAAACCCACATTCAAAGAAAATACATCTGGCCAGTGGCAGATAAAGATTAACTCTGGGCTGTTTTCAAATCATAGGCCCCTTGCACATGAAACATACATGTGTTCTTTGATAAACCTTCCTGATTGTATTTTATTGTCTTGAACATTTTTCCAGTAAAAAATGAAACAAAATGCATGCAGCAATAATGACAAAACTACCCAATTCAGAACATTTCCATCATAAGTCTACTCAAACTTATACAATCCACCAGTATCTATAAATATATACTATCTCTGCAGAAGTAAAAGTCATCTAACTAATTCCACATTCAAGAGATCTGTAACTAATGAAGTGGTTGCTGCTAGCAAACAACTTTATATTTCATTGTTTCATCTACAAATAAAGTACCTGTTGCCCTTGAGGAATATGTTGCCTATGTTACATTAAAAAATAATAAGCTAGTAATATTGCAATAGGGAATGGATGGCAAACTGATAACAGGTTCACAGTTACTAGTTATCACTGCCAAAGAGGTCATTCTTGGGATTGCAGCATCCACCCCACTTAAAAGTACTGCACAGTACAGTATCGGCAATGCATCTACATACTGGGAGTAGAATCCACATCCTTCTGCATCAAAAGCAAATATTCAACCTGTTATGCTATTAACGATGCAAACAGACTCAGCATCATAAGCAGCACTAAATTTATCTACCCCTGAAGCTCTCAACTCCTTGTAAAATCCACTCGACACTTGACTGTATCTCTCAACTTTGCAGCACAAGAAATCTGGAAAAAGCCAAAATTTATTGGGGGGGGGGGTAAAAGCCCAAAAAACAGGGGCACATTTTAAACATTCCTTGTATACTCTTGCAAAGTTGCTAGAAATTAAAGTGTTGTGTCACCACCATGCATTTCACTGCCAAAGTCTTGAACCCAGGACCCTGTGCACTACAGTCAGAGCAAAATACCACTATGCCAAATCAGCTGTTTCCTGAAAGATAGGAAGAATAAAACTTAAATTACTATCATTTAGTGAATTCAGTTCTCACCATAGCTCTCAACCTCTTAGCACAAAACACCTGGACAAAGCTAATAATGGGGGAATACAACCCCCACCGTTATTCAGTGAATTCAGTTCCATAGCTCTCAACCTTTTAGCACAAAAAAACCTGTACAAAACCAATAATGGAGGAATAAAGCCCTAAAATATGAACAGATTTCAAATATTGATCTTACAGACTTAGAACATTGCTAGAATAAAAAGTTTTGTGTTACTATGTATTTTCTGAAGAATATTGTCTGACAGTCAAATGCCTGTCGTTATTTAGTGAATTAAATCCTTCATTGAAAATTCCAGGAAACCACATATTTTATGAGGAACAGAGCAAACATATGAGCCAGAAATCTTGATGGTTTCCAGAATTGGTGGTGGGGTAGGGAATTCAGGCTCTTGCTACCTGTACTCAAGGTACAGGATTTGAGCCTGAGTAACTCTAGCCACCAGGTATATATATGTGGGACACAGACATACACACACACACACACACACACACACACACACACACACACACACACACACTCACACACACACACACACGCATGCACACACACACACACACACACACACACACACACACACACACACACACACACACACACACACACACACACACACACACCAACACCATGGACTTGCTCTGCTTAAATAAATAAACAGACTTTCTCTGCCTAAATAAATAAATGGACTTGCTCAGCTTAAATAAATAAATGGACACAGACACTTGCTCTGATTACATACAGCACCATAGACGTGCTCTGCTTAAATAAATAAACAGACACAGACACTTGCTCTGATTACATACAGCACCATGGACTTGCTCTGCTTAAATAAATAAATAAACGGACATACAGCACCATAGACTTGTTCTGCTTAAATAAATAAACAGACACAGACACTTGCTCTGATTACATACAGCACCATGGACTTGCTCTGCTTAAATAAATAAATAAACGGACATGCTCTGCTTAAATAAATAGACTTGCTTAAGTTCTTCCAGCATGTCCCTGCTAATGGCTCACAATTCGCGAATATAAGTTCTTCTTCATCCTGCTTCTAGCATGTCCCTGATAAAGGCTTGCAAATACTGGAAATGCTTCCGCTTGAGCTCAGTTCTGATAGGTTGGCAGGCTAACATCACTGATGTCATCGCACATGTGATGACATCAGGTCAAAAGGCTAAAAATTCAAAAACAGAGCCGGGAAAATCTGGGAATTGTGGAACCCCATTATTTGGATCCAAGAAATTTGGTGTGGTTGAGAGGTATGAGCAGGGCATGTGGTTGGATTAAATATTAGTTTATGTGCTGTAGTGAGCTTGAGGAAGTTCAGGTAATTTGTGAATTCTAACCAGCTGACGGATTGGAGAGTAACACAGTGATGAGTGGAATGTTTGGCTTTGGTGGCAAATTTAGAAAGTTTGTTATAACAACTTTCAAGTTTGGAAGTAATGGAAGAGGACAGGTTAGTTAGTAGCGGGGCGCCATACAGAAGGGAGGAAAGGAGGTAAGAGGAGACCAGAGTGTGCCTTGTAGAAGTAGAGATGAAGTGGTTGTTCATGTATAGCATACCTAGTTTTTGGTGGGTTTTCTTTATATTTTTCTGAATATGGATGTCGAACTTGAGGTGTTCGCCTATAGTTGCACCGAGTAGTTTGGCAAAGGGAACAACTTCAATCAGAGAGTTGCTTTGGCTAATGACTTGGAAGGAATTTTTATCAAAAGAGAAAGATTTTGAGGGCATGAATAGTAGTATTTTAGATTTGTTAGCAATGAGAGAAAGGTGATTTTGGCACATCCAGATCTCAGTAGTTAGAAGACAGTCTGAGTTTTAGATAGGAGTTCAAGGAGGTTAGAGGCAGAGCAGACAAGTGTAGAGTCATCTACATATTGGATGACTTTGGAATTAGGAATAGCAGAGTGAAAGTTATTGATAAAGATATTAAACAGCATTGGTCCAGGGATGGACCACTGTGGTGCTCCAGTAGGGGTGGGTAAGAAAGGTTTGGTACCTTTTTCAATTTCACAGCCTGGGATCTATCTGACAGATAGCTTGAGATCCAGAAAAGAGTGTTTTGGGAGAGATTTAGGTTTGAGAAGTGACTTAGAGGGTGCTTATGGGAAACAGTATCAAATGCTTTAGAGAGATCTAGGAGCACTGTGAATACTAAGTTCCCAGAATCTCGGGCTTGACTGACAGTTTTTAAGAATGAGAGTAGAGCTGTTATGGTGCTATGTCCTGGTCGGAAGCCATGTTGGGTAGGGATAAGAAGTTGTTTTTTAGTCAGAAAAGGCATAAGTTGGAGGTGTATGCATTTTTCTAGGATTTTGGAGATTGGAGAGAGAAGAGCTATAAAGCAGAAGTTTGAAATGTTGTATATTGGAGAAGGGTTTCAGGAAGCTTATTCTTTTGGTAAAGCTTCCAGGATTTGTCTCTTTGATGCATAATTTGCATTGTTTCTTTGGTTAGCTAAGGGGCAGTTATAGTTTTTATTCTTTTTTACTTGGTGGAGCTAGGGAATTTAGAGCATCTAGGAAATTAGAATTAAAGTGGTTTATGGCTTTATCAAGTGGAAGGGTTTTTAAAATGTTCCGATTCATTTGTTTGAGATAGTTAGAGAAGGTTTTGGGGTCAAATTTACTAAGGTTGCGGGTCTGAATATATTGATGGTGTGGATGTAAGGTGGTTGCACGGTAAATGAAAGCTGGGAGGTGGTCACTAATAGAGTCAGGGATGGTACCAGAGTTGGTAATTTTATTTGGATGGGTGACTAAGATCCAGTCAAGAGTGGATCCTGGGGGTTTGTTTTATTGGGTCTGGTGATGGAGTGGGTTACTTGAGTAAAGTTAAAGAGGTTAATGGACAGGGAGGGTATGGGATTGTTGATTTTATTCCAGTTATCACCTAGTATGTAAGTTTCAAGGTTAATTTCAGCTGAGGCCCATTGGATTATGTCTTCAAGTGCTGAGATGTTATTTCCAGATGAGATATAAAGGGTGATGATATTCCTCATTTTTAATAGACCAACTGTTAGTTCTGCATTGGCAAATTTAGGAATGGGGTTTGGTAGGGGAATTAAGATAAGTAGATTGGAATAGATTAATGCAACAGCTCTGCCTTTTTTTCTTTGGGTGGTCACATCTAAGAGTGTGAAATCTAGAGGGTAGGATTTCAGAGTCAGAGATGTGGGGTTTGAGCCAAGTTTCAGAGAGGGCTACAATGTCAGATTGGTTATAACTTAGCCATGCTTGAAATAGATGTGCTTTGTTGTTGAGACTCTGGGCACTGAGTGTGAAAAATTTAAGAGTATTGTAGGAGGATGAAAGGTTAGAAGAAGGGGGAGGGTAATTGCTATTTGTGGGTGGGTTAGGTCTGGGGTTAGGGTGAATATCTCCAGCTAAGATGAGGTTATTGAAGGAAGTTATTTTAATGTGTTTTGGTCTGGATTTAGGGTATTCTGGATGGTCTAGTATTTGTTTAAGAGTAAGTGACCTAGCAGGATTAAAAATGTGCAGAGAGTTGAGCTGAAACAGAGAGGAGGAGATGGAAAAGAAATGATTATTTGTGTGAGGGAGGAGATGGTTTTGTGTGGGAGTATGGTAAGTAGTAGAGAGTGGAAGCTGATTGGAGGTATAGGAGCTGGCATGGTATAAAGCTGTCAGGAGTAGTAGGAGGGAGATGGGGGTTCAGGGTGTTATGAACAGTAAGGAAAGCATGGTTAGAAAAGGGTAGTTTAATATGGAAGGATTTGTAGTTGGAGAGAAGAGCTGTGGGGTGAGAGGGGTAGTGAAATAGTGATGTATTTAATTACTCTGGGTGAAATGAGGAGGGGCAAAGAGAGGAAGGCTTTGACTTGATGGTTGTTTTGAGTGGGTGTGGAGTGATTGAAATAAAAGTAGGAGTAGTGGGGGTGAGTGAGAATTGGGGGCAGGGTAGGGGAGCGGAATGAGCCCACAGGGCAAACGGAGCGAGTAGAGCCAAGGAGAAGGAAGAAAGCCAGCAAAAGGTTATCAGTGAAGCTGAGAACTAACTCATAGGTAAGTAGGCACTGACTTAAGGCACTGTGTGTTTGAAATTAGAAGGATGCAGAGGGCTGACAGGGAATAGAAGCTGGAAAACAGGGCAGTACCAGTTTAGTAGAATATTGTAAGTATTAATAGGGCTAAAACAGAGCAGTGGTAAATTAATAGAACAGTTACAGTACTTTTGGCTTGTATTAGAAGATAGCTCATGGTTGAACAATGCCACCTGATGGCCTAACTGAGTAAGTACAATGGTAAGCTACAAGCACTCAGAGGAGGGAGAAAGAGCCTAGGAGAGTAAAGGGAGATAAAATCCATGGTAGACTAATAGCGGATGCACGCAGGGTTAATATACAACAGTGGTAGGTATAGGATATATTTTTATTTTACAATAGGGTACATACACATTTAAAGTTAGTTCTTGGGGAGCCAGAGTGGTTACAGAAACACTGCAGGATCCCCTTAGGATGAACTTTACAAAAATAGCAATAAGAATCACAGACAAAAATAATACCAGGTAATTCATGCGAGCACACTACTGGGGATTCCTATGAAGCAAGGCAGAAAAGCTAAGTCAAAAGATGGTGCCTTTCTACATGAGGTTTTTTGATGTGTGAGGTAGATGTGCAGGTTCAAGGTGGGGGAGGGGGGTAGACACAAAGGTTGTGAGTAAGAAAAACTGGACTAGGCCAGCTGCTAAAAAGAAGACAGGAAAACCAAGCTAAGTCAATTCCAGGTCAGTGTAGTGCAGTATCTTCCTAATAACTACAAATCTTATGCTACTAATCTAGTACAGTGTGGTGAAAAGGACCACCACTTCTACAGGGAAAAACAATTGAATTATAGGCTGCAGGTACATAGGTAAACTTTTTCCAAGAGAAAGTAGTTTTAAGTAATTGATCTAGGAGTACAATACGAAGAGAAAAATGGGGGGGACCAGTAGTGTGCACGCATACAGTGAAAGGGGAAAGAACCTTCAGTTTAGAGGGCAGATTAAATACAACTCTAACATACACTAGTATTGCTGAAAGCACTTTAGTGTTCCACTGATGCAGGGTCTCACAGTGCAGGGCAACGAGACAGCCTTGGGTTGATTGGAGGTTGGCCAAGACACAGGATGTAACTTTTGCTGAGGTGACTGGAAGTAAAAAGGAAAAAAAGGTAAATATTAGGTCTGAAGTTTTAAAATGCGTATTTCAAAAGCCTTGGCCAGGTCGAGGTAAGCTGTGTACACAGTCTTGCCCTCATCCATTGCTTTGGTGACTTTCTAAAAGAAGTCCACCAGATTTAATAGGCATGACCTTCCTTTAGCAAAGCCTAACTCTGATGAGTCCAGTATTTGCAGGTTACCTATGTCCTCGTTTATCGTGTCCAAGATGATTATTTCCATAGCCTTACATATGAGGCTGGTCAGACTTTTGGGCCTGTAGTTACCAGGGTTGGTGGTTGGACCTCCTTTGTGTAGAGGAATGACTGTAGCCATCTTCCACTCCTTGGGCACAAAACCTAACTGTAGGCTCCAGTTGAAAAGTGATTCAAGTGGACCAGAGTGTTCATGTTTTATGCTATTCAGTAGGCATCCTGGTGTGTTATCAGAGCCCATTGATGCAGTGATTTTGGCCTTGGAAAGTGCAATGATGACCTGCTCCCTTGTAATGGTTTGTGGGATTGTCATCTAGCCCTGGTCAAACACTCATCATTCTATTTGCCTTTGATCTTGAAGCTAGATACCTTTGATGCAGGCTGGCATGTGTACAGTGTTAAATTCAAACAAAGTGAGACCTGTACACCCTCACAGAAAAACTACAACTGAAGTTGTCTGTAAATTAAATGAAAAATGATAATGCAAAGCCACAATTTTCCTGTCTGGCATCTACAGTAAACTGAAGCAGACCATGGGCAATCACAGATATTAACTTTATCCACAAAACTTAACCATGAGGTTGGTAATCACTCATTATTTAGTCATGGTATTACAAATAAAACAGAATTTGGGATGCATTAATTATCATCCCCAGACTGAGTGGCTGCCATTCAATATTCTTCATTTAAGACTGGATTCTCACTAATACTCCACAACAAACCTATCAATTAGGCATCCTTCCAGATGACCTAAGTGACCACTCACTAACTTACATCATTAGACACAAATCAAACCTAGCCTTACCCACCACCTACAAAACACTAAGATCTAAAAAATGATTCAATTCTGATCAGTTTCTCACTGAACTAAAACAATGTAATTGGTCCCAACTAAAACTTCTTCCACTAAATGATGCTGTCGAATACTTTAATTCTATATTCCTCTTCATACTAGACAACCATGCCCCAAGCCGCACTATTAGAACCAAAGCTAAAACAGCTCCCTGGCTATCCAACAATACTAAGCAGAAAATTATTCTTAGAAACAAAGCATGGGATAAATGGCGCTCCACTAAGAATCTAACTGACAACCACAAATTCAGAGAGCTTAGAAATAGTACAAAAAAAGCCATCCTGGCAGACAAAAGAACTATTACTTTCAACTACAACAAACCACCAAAAAGAACCCAAAAATTCTGGGCTAGTATTAATAATCTTCTATCCCCAGGTCAGTCACGTACTCCAAATCCCCAGGACTCTAATCCAGACAATCCCAAACAAATAGCTAATGACTTCAATTCTTTCTTCACCAATACCATCCAAACTCTAGCAAATCACTTACCTCCGGACATCTCTAAATTACCCTCTCCTGCTCCACATAATTTTCTTCCCCTTTCACTGCAACCTGTACCTACCTCATTTATCCTATCCCTACTCCAGAAACTTAGACCCACCACACCCTCTACAGACAAACTTCCTGCAGAATTTCTGCAGATAGCAGCTAAAGCTATTGCTTACCCCATCTCAATCCTGATTAATAGATCTATAAAGGAAGGAATCTTCCCTTCCATCTGGAAAATATCTCACATCATTCCACTACACAAAGGGGGCAATTCTAATGACTTCTCTAATTTTCGTCCCATAGCATTGCTATCACCTATAGCCAAAATTATGGAAAAGTGCATCCATAAACAACTCCTTAACCACCTTCTCCATAACAACCTACTTGCTCACAGTCAACATGGTTTCAGACCTTCTCACAGTACCACTACTGCATTACTCTCCTTTACCAACACAATCAATCATAACCGTAACCACACTAACCCATCATCTTCCATCTTCATTGATCTTTCAAAAGCTTTTGACATGGTAAATCACAAGCTCCTTCTGCACATACTACAATCTCTCTCAATTCATCCATCTTCCTTATCCTGGTTTACATCTTACCTAGAACATCGTCAGCAGGCAGTACTTTGGAAAGATTCACTATCGACTCTCCTTCCTATCTCCTTAGGAGTACCCCAAGGGTCTATACTTGGCCCACTCCTATTTTCTATATTTATTAACGACCTACAGTCAGCTATTCCAAACACTACTTGCATACAATATGCAGACGATTCCACGATAATCTGCACTGCTTCCTCTCAGACTGAACTCCAGTCACTTACCCAAAAAGCTTTCTCCACTGTTGAACACTGGTTCTCTGACCGTTGCCTTCTCCTTAACCCAAAGAAAACAAAGTTGCTATTGTTCTCTCCTACACACAAATCAAGCTCTCTTAACTTCTCTATTACTTCCTCTGATAACACCCTGATTTCTCCTGATGCTACTACAAAACTACTAGGAGTAACTATAGACAACAATCTCAATTTTGATTCTCATATAAATAACACAATAAAAACAATAAACAAAAAGATTGGTTCCCTCTATAGAATCAAATCATTCCTTACACCTGAAGCTCAGACCACCTTAGCCAGTTCTCACCTTATCTCTACCCTTCTATATGCTTCCACTATTTATACCAATCTCTCGAAATATAACCTCAAGAAACTTAGCACATCCTACCATAATATTGCCCGATTTGCCACAGGATCTCTCTTCAGAACCCATCACTGTCATAATCTAAAACAACTAGGCTGGCTGGAACTTCCTAACAGGCTGACTTATCAACAGCTCTTAACTGCTCACAAAATTCTTTATCAGCCTGCTAAAACACCTGTTCTCTCCAACCTCATTACACCATATAATAACTTGAAACAGCTACGCTCTGCAAACAAACTACTGGTTAATACTACCATACCCAATAACTCTGCTGGCAATAGCCTTTTTTCTAACTCTGTTGGACATATATGGAACAAACTACCATCTGATATCTCATCTTTGTCTAGTCCTCTACTCTTTAAAAAACAACTAAAGACACATCTTAACAAGCACTGGCTTTGCTCCTGTAACAACCCAGACTAACCTGTCTTGTATCCTTCCCGCCTAAACTCCTCCTCACATAACACACTAGGGAGATTAAAAAAAAAAAAAAAAAAAAAAAAAAAACTTTTACTACTTTTTGCTAATTTTTCCATATTAGAAACTTATATCTTAGAATCTGTATAGCAAATATATGTTATAACTTTGTTTTAACTTGCCTCTCTCCAAAGATTTTATGTCCTGTCTTAATGTTTTAAGAATTTTAAACTTGTTTAGACCATTTCTGTGTATTATTTGTAAATTTCGTTGGAGCTTTTCTCCCCGGGCCTCCACTGAAAATGGACATATATCCAGCTGGACTAGCCCGGTCAACAAATGTAAAATAAAAAAAATAAAATAAATATAAGCAAGAAAGCCCACCTTCCACCACAGTCATCATTTCCACAAGATGGAATACAATCAGTAGTGAAGCCGACCTCCTACCAGAAGTGGAAACCATAGATTAAGCTGCACTTCTAACATTTCAGGTGCCCACTGTTGCATTTACTTTATTTTCAACTGTTTTGCTTAAGCTTCAGGACAAGTATTTCCCTATTGTCTCCAAGAGACACAGCAGCTGAAGGGAGTCTTTGTTGACCAAAGGACACTGGCAATTAATCAGACATCAGTTATGTTCATTGCAGAACAGAACACCTCTCACTTATACAGCAACAACTTTATAAAGCTGAGCAGTCTTTTCTGGAAGGCTATTCAAATGCTTTAATCTGTGCAATTTAGGAATGCCTCTCAAATGTCCAGAATTTTGAAAAGCATCCATGATTTTTGTTTCTTATTTTCACCATGATCCCTTGTAAAATTTTTGACTTTTTTCTGGTGAATCTCTGAACAGTACAGTCATTCAATAATGCCGGGCTTTAGAGTTTCATGCTCCTCATTGTCAAATACATATTGATATAAAACATACTGTTCTATTATTATTTTTTTAAGTGAATCAGAGCAACATTTAAGAATTGTCCCTGAGTTTACACCTTTCTCTCCCCATTATTTTTAGCTTTGTCCAGAATTTCATGAGCAAAGAATTTGAGAGGTATGACTTTAGGCAAATTCAAGACAAATAAAAATGTAGATATGGTGATCTCGGAGTTGATATATATATATATATATATATATATATATATATATATATATATATATATTTATAAGTTTGTGGGGGGGCTTCCACCCACATGGGTTAGTGCAGGGGGGGGGGGTTGCCTCCTTGCAAAATAAAATTAAAGGAAAAGGAGTACATTTTGAGATTCATTCTCTCCTATGTTTTCGGTCTTTTTTTTCAGCTAGTAAGCACTCATCATTTTGAGTGTCATCATTTCAATAGGGAGCCATTAAAAATACCATAGCTAACTATAGGGCTCCCTTCATGTTCCCCTCAGCCCATACCTTCTACCTAACCAGTATGGAGTTGCTATGCGTTAAGCTAAATACCATTCTGCCAGGAGACTTCAACTACCCTCCACTGACTTGGAAACTTACACATTGTCAAACATGTATGCCCATAAACTTCTGGACTTCATCAATACAAATGCTTTGGTTCAGTTAATTCACACCCCAATCATAAGTAATAAAATCCTGGACTTGGTCCTTACCATTTTGGGTTTGCTTTGATCCCCACCAATAGTAATTTCTTCTGTGGTCAAATTGGACCACAGATCAGTCATATTCACCTTAAGACTGAAGCTGGAAGCATCTTCCAATACCTCAGTGTTCAGAGATTATGCCAAAGCTAACGTTTTAAAACTGAGTGAGGATCTGGCTAAATTCAAAAGCCCCTTCCATCTTGATGACCCCACTGCCTATGTGGAATCCTTTACCACAAAATTCTATACAGATGTAAATAGCTGCATAGATGCATCTATCCACTTAAGAAGTAATGCATCTATCCCCTTAAGAAGTAAATACAATGTCAAATAAAAAAAAAAACAGTGGTGGTACCCTGACATAAACAGCCTGTATAATAAAAGAAAAAAAAAAAACCCTCATTACATGGAAAACTAAATGCAGCTCTCAAGATGCTAATAACCCTCTTATTAAACTTAACAAGGAACTTCAGTCTTTGATCAAGCCAACCAAATCCAGCTATGAGGTAAAAATAGCCACCCAGGTGAAGGATAACCACAAAGCTTTATTTAACTTTGTCAGAAATCTCAGAACAATGCCCAGCTCTGCATAGAGGAAATAGTAAAGGCTATCACATACTTGTTTCAAGAGGATATTTGCAATCATCTAGCCAACAAATTAAGTTCAAACCTCACCTCTTCCCACTCCTATATTCTCAGATCACATATCTACATCTACACCCCCCTCAAATCTCCAAAGAACAAGTCCTCAAGGTGCTATCCAAGGCCAAGAACACTACTTGTGTGGGTCCAGATAATGTACTAGGCTGCATACTGGTCAGCCTGAAACATGACTTGTCAGACCACCTGCAGATGTTACTCAATATTAGCCTGTAAACAGGCTTTGTGCCAGATGAATGGAGGACAATAACAGTGATCCTTTTGCACAAAGGTGGGGCATCAACAGACTCAGGTATTTATAAGTTCTTAAGCCTGATAAGCCTTTTCTGTAATGCTATGGAAGAGATCATTATGGAATTAATAAATAAGGACATTGGTAACGTACAAACTCTCAAACAAAGACAGTCCGAATTTGTCACAGTCAGATCCTGTCTACTTCACCTGGTTAACTTCTTTAAAAAGTTTAGTGATGCAATGGATGAGAGCAAATCAGTACACACTGCATATGTAGACTTTGCAATGGTATCTGACACCATCCCACATTCTGGTATTGCAGCTAAACTCCTATAGCTAAATGTAAATTCCTATATACCTAAATGGATAACAAATTGGCTCATATATAGAACCCAAGAAATTAGGGTGGGTGGCTCTACCTTCTCCAAAGGATCTGTCACTAGGAGCATCGTCTAAGGTTCAGTCCTTGGGCAACTCTTATTTGGCATTTACTTCTCAGATGTCAAAGCTATTGTTAAGGGTTTATGGCTGATTAAGTCCAGTTTTTTGCAGAATGTTCAGATTTTTGGCTTATATTTTTGGTCTGTTCCTCATAAAATTTGTGTTTTTTCTGAAAAATCACTGATAATTGAAGTCACTAAATAATGACAGACATTTGAGTTTCAGATTTCATTGCCTTCAGAAAATCCATGCTAACACAAATCCTATTATTCTAGCAACCATTTTTTTTGCAGATTCTTCTCTGCTTTTTCTGACACACCTTTCTATTGGAAATGTGAGTTGGCTGCAGAGTTTGTATTTGGCAAGTTGCCTATTAACTAATTGGATTTTTCTAGCAAATTGATTAATTGCATAATTGTTTGATGCATCATTTTAGATTCCTTAGCTTGTGTATATAAAGCAGTTAAGTTTTGTTCTAGTTTGAGATCTGAAGAAGCATATGTTTTATATGCGAAAGCGCTCATCTTGTACTTGTCTTTTAAGGAATAAAAGTTTCGCTACTGGACTTTATTTGGTACGTGCCTCCTTTCTCCGTGGTGAGCCTGTACATGTTGTTTGTAATATTCTAGCAACCATCTAAGTTTATAAGAGCAATATTTAAAATCTGCCCCTATTTTTGAGCCTTTGTCAACCCAATGTTTTAGGCTTTGTCCAGATTCCTTGCACTTAGAGTTTGAGAGGTATAGTTAGGATACAACTATAAAGCTGGTGCAATCATAAAGTAATCAATGCATTCAGTTGTTTCTGGACCAGATCCTTAAAGTTTCCACCCTTTTTTCTCAGAAACGTTCGTTCATTGCCTTCTTTTAAGCCTGCCCCTTGAAAACTCTGCTAGATTTTTAGTGTCTTCCAATAATGTCTTTGATTGTCTTTTCATCTACTAAATTATGTACTGTTATCTCACTATAAAATTCAGTGTTGGCCATCTTAATCTTTTCTCTTATATTGAAAAACATAACTGAAAAACTGATGCTGTTAAAACAGCATTCGTATAAGCCAAGAACCTGAAAGAAATTGCTGTCTTCTTGGATAAAAACTGGAGCAAGTCAAACCAAAGTAAACTTTTTACTTGAGTTCAGCACTTTCATACTAACTTCTTCAGCACTAAATGCATACATCTTACAAATATTTATACCCATGAACAGTTTGTGCAATTAAACTTTTCAGCTAATACAAGTGTTATAAAACAAAAAATAATTGGATACATTTGAATAAATACAATCCAATAACAACAATACACCAATAACAAGAGAAATGTTTTGTTTTATAAAATACAAGAATAAATATTTAAAAAATATATATAAAATTTGAATATAATGTTAAACTATAACTTAGCTGTAAGTAACTTTAAAAATACTACTGACAGACTAGTTAAGAACTAGAAATTCTTTATCATATAATCTCAGTTGTCATAATAACTATTTATATTCTAACTTTGTTTCCCAGCTACTCGCTTTCACATTGGGTTGCACTTTCTCTAGAGCAAAGAATCTAAATTTCTTAAGGTTTGTAGACATTTCACTGTGTTTACCTAAGTTGTTATTAAAATCCTTATAGGTTCATAGGTGTCTACCAGGCTAATGGCTGTGAACACTTTACAAGCCTAGCCCAAAGGATTACCCTGGCATTGTGTCACCCTACCTTAGTTCCTAGTGCCTTTGTTGAGTAGAGCCATTGGAGTGATCCCTGGGGAGAATTTTCTATTTCCCATCCACTCATCAAGATTTCTCTTAAAGAGGGCCAGTGAGGTGCTCTGTTTGACATGTATGGGAAGTCTGTTCCATAGCATGGGCAGTCTCTGGGTTATGAACCTGTCTCTTCAGCACTTTCTGTTGATTGTGGTAATTAGGTTGAGGTCTCTGGAGCATGTGGTGCGGAGGGATTGGGATTTCTTTAGATATAGCATTTCTAACAGAGCTGGGTCCGACATGGATTTGTAAGTCAAACAGAGATCGCCTATAAGTAGGCGATATGAGACAGAGAATAGTTGGAGTTTTTTGAGTCTGTCCATATAGGACAAGTGTTTAAGGCCTAGGATCCTCTTTGTGAGGTACTTTTGTGGCCTCTCTAGTTGTTGCAGATGTCTAGTGAGGTAAATGCCAAATGAGGCATTGTACTCGATGATTGGGATAATGAGGGAAGAGTAGATGGATACAATGACCTCTTTCTTCCTGGATGCAAAACCCTTAGTTATGAGATGTGCCAGCTAGAAGGACTTTCTGACCACAGTGGCAATGTGGTGGTCAAAAGAGAGGTTGCTGTCAACCTGTGTTCCCAGATCTTTTATAACGCCTTCTATGTTCAGTGGACTACCATCAATGTGGTAATTTATGGGAACTGGGTTTTTCCCAAAGGGGATGATGACACATTTTGTGGAACTGAGCTTAAGGCCATGGTTCTGACACCAGTCTTGGTCTTAGTGAGACCTTTCTGTTGGATGTCAACATCCCTTGAGGAGTTAATAATAGCTCCCAACTTCCAATCGTCTGCAAACTTTGTCAGCCAGAGTCCCTTCCTATTGGTCTGGACTTCAGAGAAGTAGATACCAAACAGAAGAGGACCCAGGACCAAACCCTGTGGGACTCCACTCGTGACTGGTTGGCAGTCTGACTTGGAGTCAGCTACTTTCACACTGTGGGTTCTATCTGTGAGCCAGTTTGCAACCCACCTAGTGATATAGGGGTTGATGCCTAGCTTAGTGAGTTTTTCTATAATTCCTGAGTGGGGAATGGTATCAAAGTCCTTGGCCAGATCAAAGTAGGCTGTATGAACCACCTTGCCTTCATCCACAGCTCTGGTGACTGACTCAAAGAAGTCAACCAAGCATGCTCTACCCTTCACAAAATCAGACTGTGTGGGATCCAGAGTTTGGAGATCCCTATATCCTTGTTTATTAGGTCCATGATGATGCGTTCCATAGCTTTGCATATCAGACTCATCAGGCTAATTGGGCAATAGTTCCCAGGGTTTGTAATCGCTCCTCCTTTGTGGAGACGGATGACTGTAGCGGTGCGCCATTTGGTAGGGACAAAGCCTGAGGTGAGGCTGTGATTAAACAGGGCACACAGGTGAGGTGCCAGTTCACTCTGTAGTTCATGTAGAATACAACCAGGGATACTGTCAGGTGCCATAGAAGCTGTATTCTTGGCCTTGGACAGTGCTGTTTTAAACTGTGCAGCAGTAATACTGGGTGCCTGGCAATCTACTGGTATTGTGATTGGTCCTTTGGGGGGTGAGAGTGGTAAAGCTGGCACTGAATCTGTCAGCCAGTATATTGGCAACATCTGTTGGCTCGGTATAGGAGGTACCATTGTGCAGTAGCTCAGAGCAAATATGGGTATTGCCAAGGAGATTCTTTACATAATTATAGAAAGCTTTGTGGTTGTTTTTACTATCTGCTGCAATTCTGTTTTCATAGCTAGCTTTAGAAGATTTGATGAGAAATCTCAACTTTTTGTTGAGGCTGATAAGGGAGTTTTTCCAGTCTTGGGACTTCACCTTATTCCGCATCAGTTTCCTCCTTCTGTTGCAGAGTTTGTTTATGTCAGGGGACTGCCAGATTGGATTCCTTTTTTTGTTATAGAGTATTTTGGTTCTATAGGGTATGGTGAGATCCATGCATTTGTGTACGTGTTCATGCAGTGCATTGGTGTATGATTCGATGGTCATGCAACTATTTTCCATTTGCATGGGTGCCGTGAAGTTAGCCACCTCTGTTTTTAGGATCCCAAAGTTAGCTTTGGAGAGGGTTTTCATGGTGGTTACCTTTGCAGGGGGTGGGGGGTGGGAGGGATGGGGATTTCCAAGGTGATTAGTATGTGGTTGGATCTAACCAGGGCGTAGTTGACTATTGGTGTAGGGCAATGGTCGCCCATATTAGTAATGACCAGGTCAAGGATGTTGCTACCTCTAGTGGGGGTAAGAACGAGCTGGTCCAGGGCATTGGAATTAATGAATTCCAGGAAATGTTGGGCAAGTGTATTGGTACATGAGTAGTTTTCCCAGTTAATGGAGGGGTATTTGAAGTCGCCCAGTATGAGAATGCTAGGTTGGACCCTAATATTCTCCAGGGTGCTTAAGAACATGGAGTGTGAGTCTTGGGACATGGTTGGGGATCTATAGCATTCTACAACCTGAATCCCTGTCTTATCCAATGTTAGCTGCAGCTGAAGTATCTCTGATGTGTTATGTTGGGCTACCAGTCTGGAGGTGTGTGCATCCATTATGAATATGGAAACACCACCGGGTTTGGAGCTTCGGTCCAAGTTCTGGGGCCGAAAGGTGTGGAATGTGTTATAGCCTGGTAGTGCAGGGGTGCTTTCTGCTGCCTTGAACCAGGTCTTGGTTACAGCACAAATGTCAATGTTCTCCATTTTAAGGAGTGCTTCAAGTGAGTGCATTTTGAGAGTTAGACTTCTAGTGTTGAGCAGCATGACCCTCAGATTGTATTTGTTTATAGCTGTTATGGTGGTGATTTGGTCTTTGGAACACCACCTAAAAAAAGAAGAGCCTTGGCCATTATCTAGAAGCCCAGGGGGGTGACAGATGCAGGCCATCTCTGGTGAAGCATCGAGGTCTGTCAGTCATGTCATCCCAGGCAGACAGACACTGGATCCCCTTAGAATGACACCGGAAACTTAGCCAATTGTTGAAATCAACCATTTTCTGCTTGTACTGTGGTATCATTCTGGGTGATTGTAGGTTGCTGCTCAGGACTAAGGTAATACCCACCTGGGCTACATAATCCGAGAGCTCCTCCATGTTTCTTTTCATGTAGTCCAGGGAGGTACATCTCAGGTCATTCACACCCTCATGTATAATGACAGAGTCATATTTGTACCTGTTGTTGAGGGACCTGAGTGCATGTGTTATGTGGCAGATCTTAGCACCTGACAGGCAGGTGACTGTTACTTTCTCCTTATTCAACCTAGTGAATGGGACATCAGTATGCCTCACTATCAAGTCTTCTATTACTAGTGTGTTGGGCATGCTGTTTTGCCTTACGGGCTTTGGTTGAGTGGCACACTGTTTAGGAGAGTTATGTGTCTTTTGATTAGTGTTGTGTTGTGGTGGCACAGTGGATTTTTGCCTTGGAGGTCTCTGCTGTTTGGGTAGATTTTTATTGAGAGTCTCCACGAACATGGGTGTGTGGTTTGTGTTTTTATGTGAAGGCAGTGCTGGTGTGTGTTCTTTAGGGCTATGTGTTCCATGTGGTGTGGTGCAAGTGTTGACCTTTTCCTCTTGACCAGCTATTCTGGTCTTGGCTGGAGAGTGCGTGGCTTCCAGTTCGGATATGTAAGTGCATCTCTTACAAGTCTGAATGTTGGGAGGTATGAGAAGAGGGTTGTCAGTGTACATGAGGCAGTTGCTACATTGCCTGAGGATGCCCAAGTTCACCAGGTTAATAGGAGAAAGAACAGGGAACTGACCTTTAGACATTTCTGGAGGGGTGGGTATTAATAATAGGTACTGGAGCTGTTTCCTTGTTGAGCGTTTAGTGCTGGTAGCACTTTTGTGTGCTACAATAATTGCTACAAAAAGTCTGGTAAAGTGCTAGAATAATAAGCTAGTAAAGTGCAGGAGAGGAGAGAACTAGCAGATCTAAGAGAAAATTTGAAGAGCAGACTTTGTCACCACTCAGAAGCTTACAAACAGTCCTGGATACAGCAAATCTGTATCTGAACTAGGCTAGTTACAGGAAAGGCAGGAAAAGTAGCGCAAATGCAGGCTTTTAAACCAGAAAGTTGAAAGAGATGGAAAAACTGCCCAAACGGCCAATAAACTACAATTTCTTGGCCAGACACCACTCTTCTTTTGGTAAATATGCTACCTAGTGCTTACCACTCACACTGACAAGCTAGAAGGCTTCCCCCGACACAGAAAGCTTGGGGTCTCAGAAGCTTACAAACAGTCCTGGATACAGCAAAACTGTATATGGACTAGACTAGTTATAGGAAAAGTGGGAAACAAGTGCAAATGCAGGCTTTTAAACCAGAAAGTTGAAAGAGATGAAAAAAACTGCCCAAACGGTCAATAAACTACAATTTCTGGGCCAAACACCACTCCTCTTGTGGTAGATAGGCTGCCTAGTGCTTACCACTCCCACTGATAAGCTAGACAGCTTCCCTCCAATACAGAAAGGCTTGGGGGCTCAGAAGCTTACAAACAGTCCTGGATACAGCAAATCTGTATCTGGACTAGACTAGTTACAGGAAAGGTGGGAAACAAGCACAAACATGGGTTTTTAAACCAGAAAGTTGAAAGAGATGGAAAACACTGCACAAACAGCCAATAAACTACAATTTCTGGGTCAGAAACCACTCTTGTGGTAGATAGGCTACCTAGTGCTTACCATTCCCACTGTTAAGTTAGAAGGCTTCCCTCCAACACAGAAAGGCTTCGGGGGCTCAGCAAATCTGTATCTGGACTAGACTAGTTACAGGAAAGGCAGGAAACAAGCTTTGAATTTTTTTTTTTTTACAGAAAAGTAGCTAAAACAGCCCTAAAAACAATTCAAGTGCAGTGCAAGCAATTGAGTGTGTAGCAATATTAAAGCAAATACAGTTTAAATAAATGCACTGTATTTAAACTGTATTCTGAACTGAATTCAATTATTGCTTTAATCAACTCTGAACAGTTAAAAAGTGCCAAAAATATACTTATCAGCTGAGAAGCACACTCAGCCAGAACACAAAATTATTCTAGCAAAGTTTTTTTTAGTAAAGTGGAAAGAGAGAAAGGAGAAACAGAAGATAATTCAAGGTTAAGGACCTAAGTGGGTTGGCCTTCTCAAATGTTCTCTCTGTATTAGGTAAAATAAGCTAGTGACACTAGACTGGGATAGAGCTGAGATAGAGCTGATCAGATGGGACTGGTAGGAGTGTCTGAAATCAAAATATGATCTCACTGTACTCAGTTGAGTGAGCAGATGAGATGAACCCAGTCATGCTCATCTATTCTGTTACAAAAAACATCTTTCTGCCTTTCTCACATAGTATGTATGGAGGACAGGCTGTTAGCACAATATTCTACACCTCTTGTATTATAAACTGAAAAAAATGTTTATTAAAAATAACTATTGTAAATAGCCAATGTTACATGATTACCCTCATTCATAAATCTACATTGATTACAATGACCACATTTAAATGTGCCCATTTTGTTCTTGTTGCCTTCATTTTCAGAACCATAACCTTGTTCTCATATGTTTTTAATAGTCCTACAAAGTCAGTGAAACATTTCATATGTTATAAAAATCTGTCTTCAATAAAGTGCTAACCTTTGCAGTTCTGCTTGACATTACTTCACTACTTATCTGCACCAACAAATCATTTTGATAACCCCTCTTTATAAACATATATATTTTTTTAAATTTCCATTTCATTTGAAAAGAGTCTCTTGTACAATATAATTCTGGACAGTTTACATATTTCATGAAAAAGTATGAAACCTTAATTGACTGAAATTTCATCCCCTGAAGTGCCACATCAGATAGAGTTGTTGCCTCACAGCAAGTGGTTCCCTGGTTCGATTCTCGGCTGGTATGTCTTCTGTGTGGAGTCTGCATGCCCTCCCTGTGTTTGCATGCATTTCCTGGGTGCTCTGGTTTCCTCCCACTTTCCAAAGACATGCAGTTGGTGGATTGGACACTCTAAATTACCATAGGTGTGAGTGTGCATGCAAGTGTGTGGCGTGGAGGAACTACTGTGACATGGTTACCCACCTGGCAGTGTAAACCTAGGCTCTAGATGATTGTCAGTACTGAAGTGACACCCCCACACCATGTGCAAAAATATAAAAGAGGTTGTAGATGGATGGATGAATAAAGTCTATAGGCTGGCTGTGGAAGTTAAAGAGAATAGGGCCACTTTATAGAAACCATGTGCAAATAGTAATAGAAAATAAGATAGCCAGCACTGATTTTTATAATGTAATGGTAGTTCATAATTCAGTAGTCGAAAAGAAAATCAAAAATATTATTAGAAGAAACTGGAAAATCATGTGGGGCTGTCCAGGGACAGTCTTGAAAACAGGCAGTGAATAACAGGTATGAGCAAAAGTGGCAGGAATTTTACGGATCTGCTGCAGAAACAACTGAATGTATTGCTTAGTAATAACTTGAAAAATACTGCTATTTTCTAATGTGAGTACTGTAACCAATGTAAATATATTCCGAATGGTAATGAATATGCATTATTGAATAACCCCTTGCTTCATAAGTCTCTTAGATCATGACTGGGGATGGTGACCAGTCTTCATGTGGTGTCTTTAAGGAACTCACTTTTCATGAACCCTGTGCTAGTCTGTTGTGTCAGTTGTAAGAGTTACTCAATTCACCTAAGGGCGAAACACAACTGGAGCAGTGGTCCTCTATGATTCTTGGCTGTATACCGGGGATCATTATGTTATAGCAGGACCTGTTCTACTGGAGTTGTATCTGTTCTTTTCAATGCAAGGTAAATCCTGAACAACCTAGGTGATTAATCTGACTTCTTCCAAATAGTTGATTTGGCATTTGTTACTAAGATATGGCCTGACTACAAATTTGAACCATATTTGCAAGTGTTCATTTCTCTAAGCCATCACATGATCTACAGACCTAGACAGATGAGTGTCAGTGGAGGGGTTGGCTTTGGGCTAATCTGGGTTGAAGCTGGAAAGTGCAGCTCTTTTGAGTGTGAACTGAGAACAAGAGTAACTTATAGACTCCACCTGGTGTGTCATTCTCATGGGGACATTTCTGCAAGAATTCTCTGAACTGCTTCTCAGCCTTGTGCATAAGTCAATCAGATGGTTGATCCGAGGTGACTTTAATACCTAGGCCACTGATGAAGCCAATAAACTCATTATGGAATTTCTGAATATTTTAATGAGTATCATCTTTGCTCAGATGTTTATAACTGTAACCTGCAAGCTTGGACATTTACTTGATTTGGTTAATCTGTAAGCTAGGGATTTGGTGGTGTAACAAGCTTCTTGTTCTGACTATAACCTGATATACTTTAAGCCTGGCTTTCCCCACTTACCTTCTCTCAATACTGAGCTGGTCCAGTGCCATGATTTGTTGGCATTGACTGCCTTATCCTGTGCCCTTTATTACAGTAGCTCTTGGAGGAAGTCAGTTTAGATGATCTAGATTGACTTGTCATGACATACACTGCAGCTGTGATTAGTTCACTGGATTCTGTGTCCCCAATTTACGTACTACTTAGGCCTATAGCTTGAAAGGAACTATGGATTGACTATGGACTACAGTCAGTGTGTGAAGACTGTAATAAAAGCTTGGGCAAAGATGACAAAGGACTTGCCCTCTCTATGATAGACATTCTGCATTTGTATTATTTGTCTTGTTAGCTGAAGGTCTCACAGAAGAAGGCATATTTTGTGTCCTGTAAAAACTTCCTTCACATCAAATAATCCTTCTGCTCATTTTTGAGTGACTGGCAGACTTGCAGACCATCCTGTCTTACCATATGCAAAGTTTCTTCCTCTGACTGGTATGAGGAAGTCACACAATTCTATATGAATAAGATTAATATATTAAAGTAGTTCTTTCTTTTGAATTCACCCACAGAGCATGATGGTGCTACTTATGTCTTTGTTGAGCATAGTTTGATTATGCTGACTATGATGAGCCATCAGTGTGGTTTTCATTATGTGACCTCCCTATGGCAGGCTCGATCCTTGATGTATGATGTTATTAATATAGACACTTGAATCACAAGGAATAATTAGTTCTCAGATTGTTTAGTTATCATTAAGAATCAGGATGTTTCCCCTCAGTGTTAAAAGAAAGTTTAATAACTCTAGTCCTCAAAAAGCCAATGCTTTACCATAATGATCTTCCAGTTGCAGTTTATGCCAATATATTTGGAAAACCAAAGAATTTACCAGTAAGAATACACCAAAGGTATTTGACATAAAAACTTTCGGGAATTGCAGTTCGGATTGGGTGATATATTTGGCACAATGCACTTGCTCTGCGTTCTATGTTGGGCAGACTTCCAGGCCCATTAGAATCAGGATTAGCGAACATTTGAGTTCCATCAGAAACAGAAGAATAACCAATGCTCTATACAAACATAGTCAACAACATACAGGAGCATCATTTAAGTTTACCATAATAGACAAAATCCAACTTCACAGGAATTTTAAGATGGGGTGGCACACTAAACTTAATAACATGGAGAACAAGTGGATCACCACCCTTGGGGCTTTTTTTAAGCCAGGACTAAATGAATATCAAGTACATGATGGATAGGCCATTGGTGCCCCCAATGATACAGGTATTATAGGATCAAACAATTATTATTGGGCAGTCAAACATCCAATTACTCCAATGTCAACATCATAATCCACATACATCAAATCAAACTATGTTAACCAACAATATGCAAATATATATATATATATATATATATATATATATATATATGCATATAATCTGATTTTTGCCTTATAAAAAAGATATAAATAAATAAATATTTAGGGCTACAATTCACAGCAGCCTTATTATTAAGCTGATGGTTAAGCTAAATTTATAATTGGTATTATCAGGAAGTTAGTAGTATGTGGTTTAAACAATGTATTAAAAGTAAAATCAGGTTAAACAAATCTTCATGTAAACACTGTATTAGTACCCTTTATACAAATCTTAACAGGTTGATACCACTTTAAGTTCTGGGTATAAATTGAGAACCAGGATGCAATAGGTGCTTTTGCAAACAAATGTATTTGAATTAGGAAGAAGTCACATTGAGAAAGGCTTTAACAGCCAAAACCGGTTTGTGCATATCAAGCAAGGTTGACTTTTGCAACCTAAATAAATATCTTTTATCCTGCTGCTGTCGAGTGCTGGTCCCTTTTTTGTTTTGGTATTTATGGTTTGGACCGTGCACCAACAGTCCTGCGTGTGTGCCTCATTTGCTCCGCTTCCAGTGGCAAAGCCACAAAGGTTGTATTTCACCTCTGTTTAGCATTTGGCACTGTGGGCCATGGAATCTTGCTTGTGTGCCTGAATATTAAAGTGACAACACTGTCCAGTGCTTTGTCTGTTATCTCTCAGGCTGCTTTCAGGTACCAGGGATTAATTCATCTGTCTCTTTTCTACTGAATGTGGAGTGCCTTAGGAGTTTATTTCATCAATACTATTACTCACTGTTTACATGTTGCCGTTTCTGTCCTATGCTTATTATGTATTATGCTATATGCATTCCCCTTTTGCAAATTGGTATCACTATAGCATGTCACCATGTCAGGAAAATGTCTACATGACTGCATTTTATTTACCATGATTGGTAACCGTTTAGTCAGGTTTCTCTGTTTCTATATAGGAAACCACTGCATGTGTTGTCATGGAACCTTTAGGTTCAAGTTTTGCATGTTGTAGCAGATGATGCCTCTGTAGTTTTATAATGAATATCTCTCCTTACCTTTATAACACCCTGACAAATGTCTTTGTTTACATTTTTTCTTCAGGCACATTTACTTTGTCCTCTGGCTGGGTGTTTACTTTATTGTTTACTGATAACATGTTGCATTTATAATTTTCCCTTTTATCTTTCTGATGTAATTAAATAATATATCTTATTATTGCTTTCAACCTCTGATACCAAGCTAAGTTTATTGGTAGATCTGGAAGATTTGGTAGGAAAAATAAATGATTAACATAGTTAATCTATACTTGTTTTATGACCAGGGTAATTTTTTGATAAGAACTTCCTCTTTTTCTCTTGTGTACATTATTAATTTTGTGATTCCATTAAAGATTGTTTTTGAAATGAAACGTTGAATTTTCTCGTGAGTGTGATTTGGGTACAGTTATTGATAACAGATGTGACACGGTTCAGGTCTCAGTCACCATGATGACATTGGACTTTAATATCAAAACATGATTTGAATCTGACATTTAATATCATCTACAGACTTAATGATGATGTTTCAGGCTGTGGTTATATCTTGGCTGGAATACTGCAATGCTGTTCTCTTTGACCTTTCAGATGCTGAGTTAGCACATCTGATGTCTATGCATAACACTGCAGCCAAGTGGTCGACTAGAGTGTCTTATACAAGTCATATTATACCTGCCTGGGTACTGATTGCTGCCAGGTGTACTTTTAAAATCTCTATCCTCACCTACTTTGTTACAACTTGAATCCTGCTTCCCTAAAGAAGTTCATGAAGCCTTGGCCTTGACAGGGCTTAGGTTTTCTGATCTGGGGCTGCTGGCAGTTCCAAGGAGTTGGTTAAGAAACAGGAAAGGCAGTCTTTTGAATACCTTACCCATTTCTCTGGGGCCAACTAACTTCTTTGATCTGTGCATGTGACTGAATGAACTGTAATCCTTTAGATCTCTGAACTGCCATCTGTATAGGAGAGTCCACTCAGATACAAGCAGGAGCAATGCAGCTGTATTTGGATTCATGTTTTTAGACTTATTTTTTATATTATTTATTATGCTGTCCTATGTCTGTAATTGTTGGTCACACTGCTTTTAAATATGTTCTTATATTCAAAGGTTTGTATTTTTGTTTTTATCTGTAGAATGCCTAGAAAAGGGGTTCCATACTATTGATCGACAGTTCAGTTGATTGAAGGATTTCTTGGTGTTAGAAGTGGTCAAATATATGCTTTATCAAGTGCAGAGATAATCAAAACATCCAATCATCCAATGTCAAATGGTAGGTAAGTCAGAGTGAGTACTAATGAAGAAACATTCTTTCATAATGAAATGTTTGGTATTTACATTGAGTATGCACATTTGTTTATGCGAGCATCTGTGAAGTGAGTTCAGAGTAAGGGCTATGGAAGGGGATAGACATGCTGGCATGCTAGGGTACTAGTATGTTTGAACGGTGTGCTTGAATGCATGTGTGTGTGTGTGTGTGTGTGTGTGTGTGTGTGTGTGTGTGTGTGTGTGTGTGTGTGTGTGTGTGTGTGTGTGTGTTTGTCTTCATCATCTCAGAGCTGATCCTTGATGTAATCTTCTGACCTTCTCTGTATTTCTCCATCAACACTCTCAGAGCAAACATTGCATCTGTAGTGCTCTTTCCTGGCATGAAACCATACTGCTGATCACCAAAATTCATTATCTAAATAGAGTTAATTCCACTGCCCATCCCTCCATGCTTCTCCTGGTATGTCATCTGGGCCAACCAAACAACAGCCTCCCATCTTTCATCTCTTCATTAGCTCTTCCTTCCTTCCCCCTGTCCTGTTTTTTAATCTTTCTCACATCCCCACATCATCCAACCTTCCTTCTCTCTCTTCTCTCTCTTCATTCATCAGCCTCAAAAATACTCTTTCCATCTACTCATCTCCTTGTCCTCCTTCCTCTGTCCAGATGTCAGCTGGGTTTGTCTTATTTAGTGATATTGTTAAGAAAAGAATCCTTTGTACCCTAAAATGTCGAACAGGGGGTAGCGGCAGAGTCGGGGTTTGCACATATGACTAAGGTATTTGCTACATGACCAATAGTAATATTCTCCTAGAAAAGAGGCATTTGAATACTCAAACAAGCAATGAAATGTGTGGGAAATACACTACATATTTCTGCCTGGCTGCCAGAATGGAAACAGTTAAAAGAGTTTTGATGCCTTGGCTGGAGTACACCATGTTCCTTTTCTGTTATACGCTGCTTTTCGGCCAGCATACTTTGCAAATCGTATTTAATGAAATCTTTATGACAACCACTATCAAGACTTCTGCCTTCCTACAAAGGGACAACTGGTTGCAAGTTATGAGACAAAAGTTAAATCATATGTAGATAGCATTATTAACTCTCACAAGCAGAGGGTTGTTCTAGCAGTACATCCTAATATTAGGGGAGGGGATATAAATAATAGGTTAGAGTTAGCAGAATATAGATGGACTATGAAGTTAAATGCAGATAAATATCCAGGTCTTAATGCAGCAGTTAGTATCAAACATGTTTTAAAGGAAAAACAAATGAAAATATAAATCACATAAAATATATGAATGTTAAATACATCTAATATATTTTTTAGGCAAAAGGATTACATTTTTTTTAATTGTTTTCATAGGTTCATAGGTGTTTACTCTGCTAACAACCACAGTGGCTTTTTTAAGCCTAGCCATGCATCCCAAATCTCTGACAAGTTCTGATACCCTTGATGAATGTAAGCATGGGGTTGGGAGATGAACCATTTACAGGTTACCTCTGTCCATTAGAGACATAGGTGTCAAACTAGGGATGAATTTCCAGTTTCCCATCCAATTGTCCAAGTTTGACTTGAATTGGGTTAGGGAGGTACTCTGCTTCACATGGACAGGGCACCTGTTTCACAGATGTGGTAGTCTCTGGAATACATACCTATCTCTCCAGAATGGTCCTATTTATATCACAAGCAAGCTTTATGTCTTTAGCACAGGGAAGTCTGGTGCTGTTTGTTTTGTGGATATGCAGGAGGTCCATCAAAGTGGAGTCTGACAATGCCCTGTATGCCAGGCATAGATCTCCCCTCAAAAGCCTGTAGGAGACAGAATACACAGATAGAGCCTTGAGGCAGTCTGCATAGGACATATTACTTACACCCCATATTCTTTTAGTGAGGAACCTCTGTGGATGTTCCAATTGTTGGATATGCCTGGTTAGGTTCATACCAAAGGGGGAATTGTACTCAATGATATCTCAAATGAATGCTGAATACAGTGGAACAATGACTTCCTTGGACTTAGATGCCATACCTTTGTTTATAAGTTGCGCAACATAGAATGATTTCCTCACCACTGTAGATACATGATGATCAAAGGCTAGATTACTATCTATGTGTTTCCCTAAGTCCCTGACTACTGGGTCAGCAATAAGGAGTGTGTTGTCAATATGATAGTTACCAGGGATGGATGACTTCCCAAAGGATACTATTATGCATTTCTTGGCATTTAGTTTTAGTTCATGGCTCTGACACCAGTTGTTTGTCTGTGTTAGTCCCTCCTGGAGAACATTTGTGTCAGTGTGAGATTCAATGACAGCTCCTAATTTGCCATCATCTGCAAATTTAGTGAGCCAGAGACCATTGACATTGGCCTTAACTTCTGAGAGGTAAATGCCGAAAAGGAGCTGTCCAAGGACTGATCCCTGAGGGACTCCACTTATGACTGGCCTCTTTGTAGAGGTGGACTCCCCAATTCTAACTTCCTGGGTCCTGTCTGTGAGACAGTTGGCTATCTACCGGGTGATATACGGGTTTGTACCTAACCTCTTAAGTTTGTCAACAATACCTGAATGGGATGTTGTGTCAAATGCCTTGGCCAGGTCAAGGTAGGCAGTGCAAATGACTTTGCCCTCATCCATTGCTTTGGTGACCTTCTTGAAGAAGTCCACTAGGTTGAGTAGGTATGATCTGCCCTTGTCGAAACCAAACTAGGCTGGGTCCAGTGTCTGGAGGTTTACTATATCTCTGTTGATCATCTCCATGATAATTCTTTCCATAGCTTTACATATATGACTTGTGAGACTTATGGGTCTGTAAATGGCCCACCTTTGTGCAGAGGGATGATTGTTGTCTTTCTCCATTCATGAGGCATGAAGCCTATTTGGAGGCTACAGTTAAATAGTAATTCCAGAGTGCCTGATAGGTCATGTTTCATGCTATTTAGAAGGCATCCTGGGATATTGTCTGGGCCCATTGATACAGTGCTCTTGGTCTTAGAGAGAGCATTAAGGAACTGTTCCCTAGTGATAGTAGGCGGAGTTATATTTGATGTTATTTCCTGAGGAAAGGTTGAGGAGGGGAGAGAGGGGAAAAGCTGGAGCTGAATTTATCAGCCAGGATGTTTGCTATATCTTCTGGCTCAGTATAGGTGGCTCCATTTACAATGAGCTCTGCACACAATTGTGTATTGCCTTTGAAGTTGCAACTATAGCTAAAGAATGCTTTGTGGTTGTCCTTGGCCTGGTAGGCCAAACTCACCTCACATTTGGCTTTGGTAGACTTTATTTGTCCTCTGAGTTGTTTGTTTAGTTTGATGAGAGTGCTTTTATCTTGCTGGGTGATGCACCTCCTAACTTTTGCCATGATTTTCTTCCTCCTGGTATACAACCGATTAATTTTGTGATTCCACCAGGGTGGCTTGTTTTTTGAGTTAGTTCTATACTTCTTCCTGGTGGGTACAGCTGCCTCAATGCAGCTATTAATATGCTGTTGCATGGTTTCTGTGAACAGTTCTGCATAGACAGAAGTGTTCTCAGGGTTTATGAGGGCTTGAAATTTTGTCAGGTTCTCACTTAATAGCAGGAGGTTAGCCTTAGAATAGTTTCTGAATATTCCAGGTTTAGCTGGGGGTCCAGGGTTTATTTTTACTTCAAAGGAGACCATTTTGTGGTCTGACCTTACCAGGGAAGGCATTACAGTAGGGGGTGTGCAGCAGTCTCCCATATTAGTGAGGACCAGATCCAGTATGATTGCACCTTTGGTTGGTGTATTGACTATCTGGTTCAGGGAGTTTGTGTTTACAAAACCCAGCAATCTCTGTGCATGTATGTTTGGTGTAGTATAGGATTCCTAGTTAATAGTGGGGTAATTAAAGTCACCCATGAATATTGTATTGAGTTGGGTGGTTAGTGTTTCTAATAAGTATAAATACATGGTGTGGGCTTCCTGGTTCATAGAGGGGAACCTATAGCTTGCAAGGAAGTGGTATTAGATTTTAAATATGGTGATTTGAACATGGATCAGCTGAAGTGCATTGCTCTGTTTGACCAGCCTTGAAGTATATTTATTTTTGATGTAAATAGAGACACCTCCAGCTTTAGCCCCTGCCTGTGAAGTAGCTGGCCTAAATGTGTGGAAGGCATTATAACCTTGCACTGTTGATGTGCTCTCTGTGGCTTTAAACTATGTCTGTGTGACCACACAGACATCAGCATTCTCTAGGGTAAAGACAGCTTCTAGGGAGTGGAGTTTTTTGTTTAGACTCCTAGCATTGAGCAGTAATACCTTTAGATTTTTCTCACTTTTGATTTGCTATGTCGGAAGTACTTTCATTTTGGCATTGCCTAAAAAATGCACTATGGGGAAGACAATGTTTTAGCTAATATTCGAAAGTCTAGAAGGGAGAGGTGCAGACCATCCCTGACAAAGCAGTGTGATCTGTTGACCATCTCCTTCCATGATGACAAATATTGCACCCACCTAAATTTAACTTTTTATCATGTTTAATTAATAACTTATTTTGATTGGATGGCTGTGTCATGTATTTTGTATAAATATGTGAGTGTTTAATTGTTATTATTGCATTGAGGAAGGATTGTTTTAACCTGAAAGCTTTGCTTGGTTTTACTATTGTGTTTTTTTGAATTTGTTGGACAATAAACTTGCTTCCTAACTTCTCTGGTCTGGCTTTTTTGGTTTGATTCATACTACGTTTTGCTTTTGACCAGCATTTGCTCGACTTCATTCCTTTTTTGGTTTTTGTTTCATTGCACGTTTGGAAGGAATCATGAGTTGGGAAGTGTTATTTATTTAATATGACACAGCCATTAGTTCCAGAGACACAGTTGGATATGATTGACAAATCAATTTGGATTTTAAGTGATATGTTGATTATGCAATCTAATCTGCTGTTAGAGAATGTGAACTCTCAGCCCGTGAGTAACCCTGGTAATGATATTTCAAATTTTACTCAAGAACTGGCCATATTAGAAAAGAAAATGCAGGCACTCAAACATTTACAATGGCAAATGATGAGCTTTCAGGCTTATCTGGAGCTTGGTATAGCCCCTAGAAGGCTAAAGATTTTAAAGATACCTACATACGGCAATTTGTAACAGTTACTCTTGAAAAAATGGGAGGAGCTCAATCTGAAATTAAGTATGGACTATATGCAGCTTATGAAAGATTTTTCTATGAAACTGAAAGGGAACTGCATAGAAATATTCTTGATTTGGAGAACAATATTTCATCTATGTCATGCTTTAAAGATTCCATTCATATTTATAACAAAATGTTGGAACGCTTGAATGAATATGATAAATGCCTAGAGCACACTAAGAAACATAAGTTACAGCATGACATTTATGACTTCCAGAATGGCCATATCTTTTCTTGGCCTAAAAAAAAGAGTGAAGATGTAATTAATCCAGTTGATACTCGTCTGAGAAGTTCAATGTATAATTTAGACATGTTTGAGTCATCTGAAATTAGAAGGCAAGCCTTGGTTGAGGGTAACATTGAACTTCCCTAATTCTTTCACCAAAATTACTGTTCCAACCAATCAGAGAACTGATGAAACAGAAAAAGATGTTCCTATTGGCTCTAACCCTCCAACACTTAGGTCTTTCAGCAGCCACGTACTCCACTGAAACCACAATTACCAGAGAAGATGGAGGTTAGGAAGAGAATGGCATCAAGAGGGAGACCAAATGGAAGAGGAGAAGGAATTGGAAGGAATTACAATGGTCCACAGACCCAAAGTCATTCGAACAACAGGAGATGAGTGACAGACAGATGTAAAGGATTGAACTTTGTGCCTTGTAGCAGTGATTGCTTAGAAGACACATTAACTGATTTAAAACTGTTTGTCTGGAACTTAATTTTGAAAATGAGTTTTAAAGATGTTTCTGCTTCTGCTAATATGTTAAAAACTAGCACATTTGTACCTTAGTGCCCCTATAATTACTGCATTGCACATAAGAGTATTAAGCAATATAATTTAACTAAACAAGAGTTTGACGTTTTGTTTAGACTAAAAGAAAATCCTAATATTGTGATTAAACAGGCTGACAAGGGTGGGGCTATCATTGTTTTAGATAAAAATACATATATGAATTCTATTAATGAAATTTTAATGGATGAGAGAGCGTCCAAGAAAATTTCTTCTGTAATGCTGAAAGATATTATTTATAGAGTCAATAGTTTTATTTATGATCTGCAAGCTTTGAATGATATTTCTGTAGATTTTTTAATTATTTATTGGTTCCCCATCCAATGACCCCTTTCTTATATGGACTTCCAAAGATATGAGGCCCATTGTTTCAGGTAAAGGATGGGTCATTGAACCCATCTCACCATATCTTGAACATTTGTCGACCCCTTATTTGATGGAACTTAGAAGTTATATAAAGGATGCAGGTGATTTTTTTAGATAAACTTTATAAATGGCATGAGGCTAATAACTGTGTTGAATTTTATTTTGTTACTCTGGATATAGTCTCACTATTTACTGTTATACCTAATGATTATGGCATAGAAGCAATTAAACAATTTTTATGCCATAAAGGGGAACATATTGGAAGAATGATTGAGACAATTTTCCTATTACTTGAAATCATCCTTGAAAGCAATGTTTTTATGTCTGAATGGGAACTATATCCTCAAATGTCTGGGGTGGCCAGGGGTACTCCCATGGCAAATACGTATGCTAATTTGACACTTGACCACTGGGAAAAGAATTATATATTTGTGTAAACAATATATATTCCTCAGACATTGCTTTTTATTCACACTTTGTGGACGATGTGTTTTTAGTGTGGGCAGGAAGCAAACATAATTTGAAAGCTTTTGCACACAATCTTAATAGCACTACTAGTTTTCTTAAATTTAAAATGACTCTTCTAGAGAAGAGACTATATTTCTTGATGTTTGTTTATTTAAAGAAGCTAATAGTATACAAACTAAAATATATAGGAAGGACGTTCAAGCTATTAAGTTTTTGCATAGGATCAGTATGCATCCCCCACACATATTTAAAAGTATGTTTAGAAGTCAGTATTTGAGGGTGAGCAGATTGAATACTAAAGAGCAAATCTATCATGAACAGATTAAAGACCTAAATAATGAATTTAGAGCAAGAAAATATGATGAAGAATTATTAAAGTGTACTAAAAAGTATGTAGATAGTGTGAGGCAGTTTTTAGCCAGACCTTATTTTATACATAATGGATAGCAGAGTAATAATAGGAATAGAGTTACAAAGAAGGATCCTTTAAGATATATAACAAACTATAATGTCAGGACAAATGGAGTTTTGAACATCATCAAGAATAATTGGACTATTTTAAGTGCTCAGCCAGAGTTAGCTAATATAGTAGGTAATATTCCATGTTTTTTTTATAAAAGAAAACGAAATTGTAAACAGGAATTATGTTTTAAAGAACTTAAGAACACTAACAAACTTAGGCATAATTTTAAAGCTGGCTCTGTTCTCTATCTGAAGGATAAATTTTTTATGCAACCTATAACTTTGGAGAAGTTTGAAATTAGGTGCTTTGCAACATGTAGTACCGAGAATGTGGTTTATTTAGCCACTTGCTCAGTTTGTTCAATCTTCTGTATTGGGAAGTGTAGTAGAAGACACAAAGAATCACAGAGCTTGTTTATGACAATAGAAGGAAAGTTATGACTTTCTCATCCTCAGCACTGTTCTGAGGATGGCTCAGACCATATTTTTAAATTTACGGTTGTTCAAGTAATGCTTTCTAATATTAGGGGAAGGGATATAATGAATAGGTTAGAGGTAGCAGAATATAGGATGGCTTTTGAAGTTAAATGCAAACAAATATCCAGGTCTTAATGTAGCAGTTAGCATCAAACCTGTTTTAAAGGAAAAATAAATGAAAATATAAATCTCATGAAATATATGAATGTTAAATACATTTAATATTTTTTTAGGCAAATGGATTACATTTTTTGAATTGTTTTAACTTTTTAGCATGTTTAATAGGTTCATAGGTTCATAGGTTGGTACTAGGCTATCAGCCCTAGGGCCTATACAAGCCTAGCCATAACAATTCCCTGGCTATTTCTTCCCAAACTATTTACTTCCTTGGACCATTGTCTAGCAGGGCGACTGATATGATCCCCGGGGTGAATTTCCTTTCTCCCATCCAATCGTCAAGGTTCCTTTTGAAGAGGGCCAAAGAGGCACTCTGTTTGACATGTATGGGCAATATATTCCAGAGTCTGGGGAGTCTCTGGGTCAGGAACCTATCCCTCCAGCATGTTTTGTTTATTGTGATGATAAGGTTTAGATCCCTGGAGCATGTGGCTCTGAGGGATTGGGATTTCTTTAAGTGTGGAATGTCCAACAGCTCTGGGTTTGACATGTCCTTGTATGTTAAGCAGAGATCGCCTCTGAGTAGACGATATGTGATAGAGTATAGCTGGAGTTTTTTAAGGTGCTATCTGCTTTAGGCCTGTGATTCTTTTAGTGAGGTATTTCTGCGGCCTTTCCAGTTGTTGCAGATGGCTTGAGAGGTACATACCAAACAGGGCGTTGTATTCTATAATGGGTCTAATGAGGGATGAGTACAGTGGGACAATGATCTCCTTTTTTCTGGATGAAAAGCTCTTAGTGATGAGGTGTGCCACATAGAAGGATTTCCTGACTGTTGTGGCGATGTGGTTATCGAAGGTGAGACCACTGTCCACCTGTGTCTCTAAGTCTCTTATCACACTTTTGGTGTTTAGTGAATTGCCATGGTAATTCACAGGTACATGTTTTTTCCCAAAGATGATAACTATACATTTCTTGACACTGAGCTTGAGCCCATGGCTCTGGCACCAAGCATCTGTTTCTGTAAGGCCCTTTTGTAGAGTATCCACATCATTTGGGGATTCAATAATGGCTCCCAGTTTGCAGTCACCTGCAAACTTTGTTAGCCAGAGTCCCTTAGTGTTGGTCTGTACTTCAGAGAAGTAGATGCCAAACAAGAGCAGTCCCAGGACTGAACCCTGAGGTATTCCACTTGTCACTTTCCTGGAGCTGGATTTGGAGTCGGCTACTTTTACAGTGTTGGTTCTATCAGTAAGCCAGTTAGCAACCCATTGGGTGACGTAGGGATTAATGCCCAGCTTAGTAAGTTTATCTATGATTCCAGAGTGGGGGATGGTGTCAAAGGCCTTGGCAAGGTCTAGATAGGCTGAGTGGACCACCTTACCCTTGTCCATAGCTCTGGAGACTGATTCGAAGAAGTCAGTCAGGTTCAGGAGACAGGATTGGCCCTTCACAAACCCAAACTGGGTGGGGTCCAGTGTTTGAAGGTTGCCAATGTCTTTGTTTATAAGTTCCATGATAATACGCTCCATGGCCTTGCAGATAAGGATCATCAGACTGATGGGACGGTAGTTTCCGGGATCCAAGTTGGATCCCCCCTTGTGGAGTGGGATAACTGTAGCTCTGGGCCACTCAGTGGGCACGAAACCTGAGGTGAGGCTATGATTAAACATGACACTTAGGTGAGGTGCCAGTTCATATTGTAGTTCATGTAGTACACAGTCCGGGATGTCATATGGTCCCATGGATGCTGTATTCTTAGGTTTGGAGAGTGCGCTTTTTACCTGTGTGGCCGTTATTACCGGAATTTGGCAATCTTCCGGTATTGAGATGGGCTATTTAGGGGGTGAGAAGGGGTGAAGTTGGCACTGAATCAATCTGCCAGGATATTGGCAATATCCTTGGGATCAGTATATTTAATGCCATTCTGTTTTACCTCAGAGCAGATTTAAGCATTGCCATTTAGATTCTTGACATAGTTAAAGAATGCCTTGTGGTTGTCTTTGGAATCTTTGGCAATTTTATTTTCATAACTAGCTTTGGAGGATTTTATGAGGGATTTCAGTTTCTTACTGAGGCTGGTAAGGGAGTTTTTTTGCATTCTGGGATTTTCCTCTTTTCTGCAACAGTTTCTTCCTTTTGTTGTAAAGTTTGTTTATGGCAGGGGCCCACCAGATTGGCTTCCTTTTTTGGATGAGAGCATCTTGGTTCTATTTGGGATGGCACGATTCATGCATGAGTGGATGTGCTCGTACAGTGCCTTAGTGTTGGATTCAGCAGTTGAACTTTCAGTTCCCGTCTGCATGGGGTGTCATAAAGTTTGTCACTTCTAACTTGAGTAGCATGAAGTTGGCTTTGGAGAAGTTTTTTATGGAGGTTTCCTTACTGGGGGGTGGGGGTGGGATGTGGATGTTAAGGGTGATTAGCTTATGGTCAGACCTGACTAACGAGGGGGTGACCATAGGTGTGGAGCATCGATTTCCCATGTTGGTAATGACCAGATCTAGGATATTGGAGCCCCTGGTGGGACTATGGATTAGTTGATCCAGGGCGTTGGAATTTATGAATTCCAAGAACCGTTGGGCAAAGGTGTTGGTACATGAGTAGTTTTCCCAGTTAATGGCAGGGTAGTTAAAATCACCCAGTATTAGGGTGTTTGGTTCTATCTTAATATTTTCCAGTATGTTTAGAAATGTGTAGTGAGAATCTGGGGTATGGTGGGGGATCTGTAGCAAGCTACAGTTTGGATTGCAGTCTTACCTACTGTTAGTTGCACCTGGAGAATTTCAGAAGCATTGTGTTGGGCAACTAGCCTGGTGGTGTGAATATCCTTGGTGAATATTGACACTCCTCCATCTTTAGTGTTTCGGTTCTGGTTTGGTGGTCGAAAAGTGTGGTAAGAGTTGTAGCCTGGTATTGCAGGGGTGCTCTCTGGAGCCTTGAACCAGGTCTCAGTTACTGCACAGATATCGATGTTCTCCATTTTTAGGAGTGCCTCTTGAGAGTGCATTTTGAGGTTTAGACTTCTAGCATTGAGTAGCATTACCTTCAGATTTTGCATGCTTGTACCTGTTACGGTGGTGGTTTTGTCCTTTGAACTTTGCCTAAAAAAGGCACTATAGAGATGGCAAGAGCCTTAGCCAGTAACCTGAATCCCAGGGGCGACAGGTGCAGACCATCTCTGGCAAAGCATTGTGGTCTGTCGATCATGTCATCCCAGGCAGACAGATACTGGATCCCCATTGAATGACACCAGAAGCTTAGCCAATTGTTGAAGTCAATCATTTTGTCCTTATATTGTGGTATCATTCTGGGCAAAGGCAGGATTCTACTCAGGGCTAGGGTCATACCTGCCTGGGCCACATGATCCGAGAGCTCTTCCATGTCTCTTTTCATGTAGTCCAGGGAGGTACGTCTCAAGTCATTCACTCCAACATGGACAATGACAGAGTCATATTTGTACTTGTTGTGGAGTGACTTGAGTGCATGTGTTATGTGGCAGATCCTGGCACCCAACAGGCAGCTGACTGTAATTTTCTCCTTGTTCAACCTGGTGAATGGGACATCAGTGTGCTGGACTATAGAGTCATCTATGACTAAAGTGTTAGGTACGTTGTCTTGCCTTAGGGGCTGTTGCTGGGTGGCACACTGGTGTTGTGAACTATGTGACAATTTGGTTGTGATTGGTGTTTGTTTGCATTTTAGCTTCAGAGGTCCTTGTTGCTTGGGCAGGTTACAGTTAAGGGCCTCTGCATATGTGGATTTAGTGTTGGTATATGTGGGTGTTGGTGGTGTGGGTTTAGAAGGGCTATGTGTTGCTTGAGGTGTAGTGTGGGTGTTAACCTTCTCCTCTTGACTGTCTAGCACAATCTTGGGTGGAGAGAGCTTTGCTTCCATTTTGGCTATGTAAGTGCATCTCTCACAGGTTGTAGTATTGGGTGGTAGGAGGAGAGGATTGTCTGTGTACATGAGGCAATTGCTGCATTGCCCCAGTATGCCTAGATTCACCAGGTGGACAGGAGAAATCACCGGAAGCTGACCCTTGGACATGCCTGGTTTGGTGCTATTTTTTTTTTTTTTTGTAAAGTACAGGAGCTGTTTTCCCTTACCTTAGCAAGGTACTTAGCAATTATAGGCTGTTTAGTGCCTACTATTAATTTCTCCTTATTAACAAGGAGAGTTGAGTACTTGTATCAGTTTAAGGCTTCCTAGTGCTTTCCAGCAGAGAGCAAGTGCTAGTCACAGGGATGCTTAAAGGTAAGATGAAAAAAAATGCACACTGCAGTGTGCACCAGAGAAGTTAGATGTGAAAGTAGGTAACTTAAGTTTTACCTGTTTAAAAAGTTAAGGTTTAGTGGAGAGTTACTATTTTTAAAACAGCAAGATGGATTGAAAGGGGTGGTCACTTTTGTATTCTGGTACTATGGAATACAGCAGGATGGCCAATAAATTTAAATAGTTGAAGGGGTGGGATTTCAAAAATACTGATTTTGTGATACTCACACAAGCCAGTGAAAGTAGAGAGGAAATGAGATAAATGGTCAGATTAACATAAGAGGCAGGCAACTAGAAAGACAGTGGTATTTAACAAGACAACTGTAACCTGGTCGGAGGGCGTAAAAAAATTTCTTCCAAAAAATTTCTGCCTGACTCAGAAGAGACAGAGCTGTGGTCTCTTTTGAAGTTTTAATATGCTGTTAAAGCAGAATGCAAGTGAAACACAAGGTAGAGAAAACAAACCACAGTATTCAAAATATAAAAAGGCAATAAAGTAATGCAAAATACAAAAAAAATAAAAGCAAACTAACCTTTCCTTCACAGCAAAGGGTAGCAGAATCTGGACAAGCCTTTCTGGTAAAGCTCTGAAATGTTTTATTTTACCCCTTAAATAGAAGGTTTAGTTCCTAGCTCCAGCCACTCAATTCACAATAACTTATAATAATAACTTATTTTGATTGGATGGCTGAGTCATGTGTTTTATACAAACATGTGAGTGTTTAATTGTTATTATTGCACCAAGGAAAGGTTGTTTTAACCTGAAAGCTTTGCATGGTCTTACTGAGTTTTTTGAATTTGTTGGACATTAAACTTGTTTCCTAACTTTGATGGTCTGGCTTATTTGGTTTGATACAAATGTAGCAAGCACAGTTTGATATAATTAAAAAAAGAGTTCTTTTTTGTTACTCAATTTAGAGTTGAGAGGATGCCAGATCAGAAGACAAGGCTTCGTAACATATATTAGAAAGCATGGGGAAGCTTTTTCTGTACCAGCTCTGTAGATCTATGATCAACTTTTTTCACAGATCAGGAAAGTAGTAGAGAGTACTTTAAGTGTTTACAATGAAGTTATACAATTTCCAACAAAGGTCACATGCATGTGCAGAGTGCTACTGCTTAGGACATTTTATTTCTCATCTGAGCTCACTCTCATGGTCATTTTGCCTCTTTATTTTCATGGCTTGACAGTCAGTGTAAACCAAGATGATATATTCCCCATTCTGAAGGAGGTATGGGCCTCCTTGAAATTGTTTACATGTATAGATCTGCAATTGAAAAACTGCATACATATCTGCTGACCTCATCAGATACAAAGTTTTGAGACATGAAGAGAACAAATCTAAGACGACTTCCCTGCTTAGTTTAACAGAAGCATATTGGTCTCAAGTGGGAATGGAAACCTACCCATAAGGAGACAAAAAGCAGGCAGCAACTGAATGTGGCAAAAACAAATTAAATAATACAAGCTGAAGGATCAGATGAGAAGGCAAAAAATGTGGAAAAGGCATAAATATAGTTGCAAGTAAAGAAAACTCCTAGAACAACCTCATGTTGGTCAGGATCTGATGTAGGAATAGTAAAGGAGAGGTGAATTTAAATCAAAAGATGAAAAGTTAATATTAGCGGCCCAGGACAGTAGACTGCAGACATGTTGGTTTACAAAGTTTATTGAACATATGGGAGAAACAGAAAAATGCAGGTTCTGTAAAACAGAAGTGGAAACATTCACACATCTTGTTGTTGGGTGTGCTATACTAATGGAATAAGCCCTTTATACTGAAAGGCACGATAATGTGGCAAGACTGTTGCACTGGTAATTGTGCAAATATTATAATACTGAATTAACTGAGAACCATTGGAAACATGAGCCACAAAACATTATAGACAGTGATAAAGTTTATATCACATGAGATCACCCATTAACAAAAGTTCAAAAAAAGATGCAAGAAATCCAGATATAGTAGTCCTTGAAAAAAGTAGCATTGATCATTGAATTTGCTACACCCAGTGATTACAGTGTCTTACATACAGACAGACACAAAGTCATAAAATACCAGGGTTTGCAGGCAGAAATTAATAACCACAATAGAGTGCTAAAAGGAACAGGTGAAACAACTGGGTGCTTTCTATATAATATTTATTCAGACCAAAGATATGCAAATGTGTTATGAAAATATATCTAGCATTAAGCGCTTTTGTCACTCACAGGGGACTTCATCAAAATAATACCCATGTGCACAGCACTTCCTTAAATAAACTTTCACACCCAGATGTTTTAAAAATTTAAAGATTCATAACTTACTTAAGTAAAATAAAAGAATATTACAATGTTCAATTCTGAATAACTTTAGATCAATTTTCGTATTTTTAATTACATTTTTATGTTCCCTCTTCTATACTCTTCCAACAGTGACACTTCTTGTTTTAACTGCTTTATAGTTTTCTCTGTTCACTACTTCCATGATGGCATTTGATTTATCCCACATAATTTCCTGTACTGCCCTGTGTGTTTATGGTAAGACTTTATTTGTTATTAATTTAGCTGCACAGTAATATATCCTATTTACATCTGTTATATCACATGAATTTTATGAACAGTCTTAATTATTGTGTTCACTTGTTTTATCATTTGTAGCCTATTTCTTTCATTGATCTTAATATGTCTGTCCATATCTATTAAATCAAGCAACTCTTCTCTTAGATCATTTTCTTCTAAACTGAGGGCACATTCTTTGTTCTCCATTTCCTGCAGGCATTCTACAGGAAGTTCCAGAGCATCTTCCTGTGCCACATTCTCTTCAGCTTCATCTTGTGTCATCTGTTGCTCTTTCATATGGGAACTCACTGGTCTATCACTCCACAACATTTACTGTGTCAAAGTTGCCACAGTTTTCTGTTCCTACCCTTGCTGTGCAACTCCAGCTGAACTTTTATACTGATTTCCTATGGAAGGCTCCAAAGTATTTTCATATGGCAACTGATCAGATGTTAAATCCCCCCAAAAACAGACTGTAGAAGTCAGAAAGCGTATGAAAGTTTATTGAAACATGTAAATCCACAAAGCTTTTGGGGAATAAACCCTTCTTCAGTATAATTCAAACTAATAGCATCAAACATTTAATTAAATACCCAAAAGAACACAACCATCTGATCAAATCCCCTATCTAATCAATCACTTAAGATTTAAACCCATATACCAAACTATAAAAAAGTATGAAAATATATATGAAAAAATATGTAAAAAAATTACTATAATAATGCCTTCATAATTGAAACTAAATGTGCATAAAATGATCATAAAAACATATAATTATAAAAATGCATATGTTATAAAAACTACATGTATTATAACTGCATTTGTTTCCTTTTCAAAATAGGTTTGATGCTCACTGCTGCATTCAACTCTGGGGGTTTATCCACATTAAGGCATAAAATCCACATCCCAGGCTGTTCCAAATTGAAGAGAAGAGGCTCCACTTTGCGATTTTTGAGTGGCTCGTATGCCAGTATATGAACCAATCAAAAATTGCAAAGTGGCTCTCGAGCACCTGGAAACTACACTTAACTGGCATCTACCAATCCCCATGGGTGCTGTTTAAGTGAGATTTTTATTGTGTATTGATTCTCCCAATGATTTAGGTGAAATTTGTGTAGGTATTAGCAACTGAGGTTTACATGGCCACCCCATACACTTGATGATAAATCTCTTTCTCAAAAATAAAAACATTGCTATTTAAAACAGCATCTAATAAGGAGCAAGTAGTTTCAACCTCCCTACCAGTAAAACTTCCATTACTGCATAAGAAGTCTCTAACAGCATCTATTCCATAAGCATTAGAAATAATTGTAAAAAGGGAAGTTATATCCAATGTAGCAAAATAATAACTTGAGGAGGTGTTTATCTCATACCATTGATAAAATGTATCCAAAGAATCACCTGTATCCTTAATGTAACTTTTAACTTTACATAAAAAAGGACTCAATACATGTTCTAGGTATAAGGAAAAAGGTTCTGTAAACCCCCCTCTCCCAAAGAAAATTGGTCTCATGGGTGGGTTGCTTCGGTCCTTATGAATCTTAGGAAGTCCATACAGGCAAGGGATAACAGGATGAGGGCCTGAAAAATATTTAAATAGTTGCAAACTAATATCATTCATCATTTGCAATTCAAAAGCTAAACTATTAACTTTATGAATAACATTTTTAACAGAAGTAGAATCAATTTTCTTAAAATATCAGCATCATTCAAAAAATTGTTCATACAATTTAAATAAACAGCTCTATCTAATATAACAATTGCCCCACCCTTATCAGCCAATTTTATAATAATATCAGAATTGTTTTTCAAGTTTAGTAAAGCATCATGTTCATTTTTAGTAAGATTATAATGCTTAGGACATCTAGAATCATTATACAAATCATGCAGCTGTTTCTCACAAACATTCTGGAAAGCAGTAATTACCGGTGCACTAACAGATACAAAAGTGCTGCTTTTATTAAGCTTTTGTGTACAACTGCCATCATCTTTAAATATGAGCTTTAAATTCAGGTTGCGGGCAAAAAGTTTTAAGTCACTTAACGCTTGTTCCAGTGAGTCAGTACTACTAGGTATAAATTGCAGCCCCTTGCTCAATAAAAATATATCACTATCAGTAAGTATGGTACTCGACAAATTCACAACAACATTATCAGTACTTCTTGTTTCTGGGCCTTTGTAATTTACCTTTATGCTTTCTACTCTTAATTTCTTCCTTCCTCTTGAGGACAAACAATGTCTGTTCCCTATTCTCTCTGGCAACTGCAATTTGATTACAGTCTGTGGACGCCGGAAATCCTCGTCTGCTATTGGTGGATCAGATCCATATTCTCCAGTCGTGTCTCTTCTTTCTGAACCAGGTTGTCAAAGATTGGTTACAAAATAACTGGAACAACAAACTCTCCAAAACGAAAAAACAACACAGGCTGGAATAGAATAACTCCAAAAACGTTTAATGTGAAGCGCTTTTCGGCTTTCAACTTTGGAAGACTTCATCAGACAAAAGAAAAAAACTTCATACACAGTTTTAAAATGAAAAAGGTGCCAAAGCAAAACACAGTAATTGAATTCAGCCACCATTCAATTAACT
Organism: Protopterus annectens; assembly: GCF_019279795.1. NCBI lineage: Eukaryota > Metazoa > Chordata > Ceratodontiformes > Protopteridae > Protopterus > Protopterus annectens. The sequence continues at coordinate 1,047,970,792 of NC_056735.1, forward strand.
AATTAAATACTAAGTTAAATAATTAAAAGTGTTCTGCATCAAAAACCTTTTTCATGTGTTAAAAAAGCTCATGTCAGCAAAATAAGACCATTCATTCAAAACTACTGTTTAAAACTTTCATTATAGAAAAAACAAAATAGAAAACTGTACTCTAACAGAAAGTACAGAAATACTGAATGAAAAGCATAAATGTAAGAAAACGCAGTTTTAAATATGTTTGGAGTGTAAAAGAAGAAAGGAAAATAATAATAATAATAATAATAATAATAATAATAATAATAATAATAATAAGTATAAAATGAGTACAAATATAACAACATACTACTATCACAACACCAAGAGGTGACAGTGTCTGGAGCAAAAAAATGTCAGTAACTATGGACAGGGTGTCAAATACCTAAAAGTACAAATACATACAGTAAACTATGTTCTAAGACCTTAGAGAAACTGTGTTCTGAAAATGTTAAAAACATTTTAAAACAAATTTTTAATACTAGACTATAAAAATGTGCAAAGGAACTCAAGATGAAAAACAGGAATAAACTACAACAGTTGCTACCTTTTGCTAACATGAAATGAAATACTGTGTGTGTCACCTCAATAGACTTCTCAACTTCAAAATACAAGTCAAAGATGTGACCTCGTTTAAACCAGGGGGAGTGTAGGAATTCAGCCTAAGCTGCCTAACAAGTTCACGTTTCTCTAACAGTAACTGATGTGGTCCACATTTTTCATCAACCACTACCTGATCTATCACTTTAAACAAAAAAGCCTGGGTAGGATTCACGTTACAGTGTCTCGCTAGGGCATTGGTACTACTCTTCTTCCTTATACGATATGTGTGTTCATAAATCCTTTCTTTTCATTTCCTGTCAGTTTTGCCGATATAAAAAGCTGGACATGACTGACAGGAAGCCAAGTAAACCACTGATTTAGAACTACAACTGTACCAGGCCTCTGGCTTTAAACATGTGTTGATTCACTGTGAAACTAGACCCTGTAGAAATTAATTTACAATAATTATATGCCTCACATTTGTATGTGCCCTCTGTTCTAGTGGGTTTCATAATCGTACTTTCCATGATATTTTTTAGATTTCTACCTTTTCTAAAAATAATAACGGGTTCGTCACCTAATTTCTCTACTAAATCCTTCTCAAAGGTCATTAAGTGCCAATTTCTTCAAAGGATGTTACTAATGAACTTTGCTTCCAAAGTAAAAGGGGTAATAAAACTCTTCTTGTAACAGACCAAGTCTGTACCTATTGAGCCCACGACTACTGGTGGTGAACTTGTACTGGGCACCCCCACACTCAATTCTTCTTCCACATCCAAAACTAAATCTCCTTATTTTATGGTAAGGATGGGATTAAAGATACCTGACAGACTCTTACTACAAACCTCTCTTACCACCTCATCAACTAATGACTCTGGGTAACCACGACTCATAAAAATGTGCTTCAACAAGATACATTCATTGTCAAATGACATGTCTTCAGATGTCATTCGAGCTGCTCTTACCAACTGTCCCTTTAGGACAGATTTCTTCTGATGGAACGGGTGACAACTGGAAAAATGCAACAACGTGTTGGAATACGTAGGCTTCCTGAAAATTTTAGCTAAATAGCCTTTACGTACAGTGTCCCTTACCAATTTCACATCTAAATAACTGATAGTGTCCTCTTTGTATGTGTGTGTGAATCTTAAGAAAGAAGTACTGTTGTTTAATGCCTCCACAAAGCTACATGTGTCATCTGCACTCCCTTGAAACATGATGAAAATATTGTCCAAAAACCTATTGTAAAGCTTTACTTTCTTATGGATGTCTTTACTAAATATGTGTTCATGTTCCCACTGTGCTAGAACTAAATTAGCATAACTTGCCCGACATGGGGAACCCATCGATACCCCTACCACTTGCTTGTAGATGTTGCCATTGAAACTGACATAGTTGTTGTTCAAAATCACATCCAGTAATTCTTGAATCAAACGTATTTCATCACTCTCTGCTCCATAAGAAATAAGTTTCTTAGTGATATATTCTAACCCTATGTCGTGTGGGATAGAGAAATAAAGGTCCACCACATCTATTGTTAAGAAAAAAATGTTGTCATGGAATTTAAATTTTTCTAAATTTTTCAAGAAAGCCCAAGAGTCTTTGCATATCTGTTCCTCCCTCACTACATATTTCTTTAATAAGTCATCCACAAACTTAGAGCATGCATATGTAATAGAAGACCTTGCATTCACCAAAGCCCTCATGGGAGGGTTTTCAATGTTTTTGTGTAGTTTAGGTAAACCAAACAAATTAGGTGTTCATGGCTTCAAAATCACAAAGTAATTATAAATGTCAACACTGATCAACCCTTCTATTAACAAATCCCTAAGGAAGGAAAAGATTAAGCAATGTTCATTTCATTAAGGCTGGACCTCATGTAGATCTTACTATCTAACACGTCAAACATTCTGTTGTCATAGTCATCATTGTCCATGATCACCAAACCTCCACCTTTGTCCGGTTTCAAAAACCGGACCAGTAAAGCTCTGACCAATCTCAAAGCTTCAGCTTCATCCTCAGTTATGTTCTTAATAACATTTTGTTAGCACTCATATGTAAAGACCTCAAATCGGACTCAAACATGTGCTCGAACAAAGATAGAGTGGGGCACACGGGTGGGTTGTACATACTAGCCACTCTTAAGGGGTCATTGATGTAACCCATACCTCCAAAAATTACAGACAAGTTAAATTTTCGAATATATAATTTCAAATCAATCAAAACCCCTGGTAAGTCAAAATGTTCCTCGGGTACGAAAGTCACACCCTTACTGAAAAGTTCACACAACTCCTGGCAAATGGTGTAACTTGAGAAATTGTACACCTTGAAGTCACCACTACTATTCAAGAAAATGACAGTTGCGTTAGTTATCTGTTGTATTTGTGATTCTTCTTTGTGCCCCTCGTGTTGTATCTCCGTGGATGGTTCTGGCCCCTGTTGGAAAAAGAATCATTCATTTCGTTACTGTTGTAGTGGTTGTTGCCAACTGCGTTGGTAACAGGATGCTTGTCAGCAATGTTGTCCCTCCAGCTGCCGTCAAACAGATCTAGATCGCTGACTCCTGGTCCTATCCTCACGGATACCTCAGGATCATTCCCATTGACTGTGTTCACAACATTTATACGTTGTGCGAGGGCATGACCAAATATACCCTTACCTTGAGAGGGTGGTGGTTTTGGGTATGCAACCCCATTCTTATAGTCACTGATGTCCCTTCTCAGTTTCTTGAGTTTCACTTCCGTGTTCTTGATTAATTGTTGGTCAGTAGAAGAAAACACCCTTTTATAATCATAATGGTACCTTATGAACACAGGTTGTGTTTTAATGTCATTATTTAAAACTGTGATTTTGTTAGTTAAAGCCTCAATAGAAATAGAATAATGTTTGCATATCATGTCCATTAATTCAATACCATGCTTGTCAAACAACATTAAAAGTTAATTGTAAAACACTGTCCCTGCTTCTAACCCCGAAGGGTATTGCTACGATTGCAAACCTTTTGGTATACACCCTGTTTCTTACACTCTCCAAAATAATTTACTTCCAATTGTAACTTTTTTAGTTTTAATATTTTCCGATCAATCTCTTTTAACTTAAGAGATAAAGACTCACCTCCTCCAGCCGAGCATTCACTAATGACATCTTTGCAGTTAAATCCAAACGCCAGTTGTGTTTTTAACCATTCTGCAACATTAGGAAGCCCTAAAAGCCCTGAGGAGGACTTGGTTGTTGAGTTTAAATGGATAGGGCCTTTGCCACTGTCTTGTTTACAGGTGAGCTGTGTTTGACAGCAAAATTCATTCCATCAGTTCCAACTTTGTTAATGGCACTGTTAGCTAAAGCCAAACACTCAGATGTTTGCTTTCCTGTAACAGAACCTGTTGTGACCTTCGGTCTTACTGCAGCACTAGGTTTCGATAAACTGTCCACTCTCGTGGACAAATTCTCAAGCTTTTCATTCATTAACTGCAACAGTTGTGTGAGATTAGTTGTTTCACTCACACCATAACCAGGTAGCAATGATGGCTGAGAAGTAAGCTCAACAAAGGAATCCAAACCATTGTCGGTAGCCATGAACTACAAACGCTTGAAAATAACTGGAACAACAAACTCTCCAAAACGAAAAAACAACAGAGGCTCTGATCTGGCTAGAATAACTCCAAAAACGTTTAATGTGAAGTGCTTTTCGTCTTCCACCTTTGGAAGACTTCATCAGACAAAAGAAAAAAAACCTTCATACACAGTTTTAAAATGAAAAAGGCGCCAAAGCAAAGCACAGTAATTGAATTCAGCCACTATTCAATTAACTAACTAAATACTAAGTTAAATAATTAAAAGTGTTCTGCATCAAAAACCTTTTTCTTGTGTAAAAAAAGCTCATGTCAGCAAAATAAGATCATTCATTCAAAATTCTGTTTAAAACTTTCATTATAGAAAAAACAAAATGCAAAACTGTACTCTAACAGAAAGTACAGAAATACTGAATGAAAAGCATAAATGTAAGAAAATGTAGTTTTAAATATGTTTGGAGTGTAAAAGAAGAAAGGAAAATAATAATAATAATAATAATAATAATAATAATAATAATAATAATAATAATAAGTATAAAAAGAGTACAAATATAACAACAAACTACTATCACAACACCAAGAGGTGACAGTGTCTGGAGCAAAACAAAAAGTTACATTTGGAAGTAAATTATTTTGGGGAGTGTAAGAAACAGGGTGTAGTACCGAAAGGTCTGCAATCCTGGCAATACCCCTTTGGGGTTAGAGGCAGGGACAGTGCTTTACAATGAACTTTTAATGTTGTTTGACAAGCACGATACTGAATTAATGGACATGATGTGCAAACATTATTCTGTTTCTATTGAGGCTTTAACTAACGAAATCACAGTTTTAAATAATGACATTAAAACACACCCTGAGTTCATAAGGCACCATTATGATTATAAAAGGGTGTTTTCTTCTATTGACCAACAATTAATCAAGAACAGGGAAGTGAAACTCAAGAAACTGAGAAGGGACATCAGTGATTATAAGAATGGGGTTGCATACCTAAAACCACCACCCTCTCAAGGTAAGGGTATATTTGGTCATGCCCTTGCACAACGTATAAATGTTGTGAACACAGTCAATGGGAATGATCCTGAGATACCCGTGAGGGTAGGACCAGGAGTCAGCGATCTAGATCTGTTTGAGGGCAGCTGGAGGGACAACATTGCTTACAAGCATCCTGTTACCAACGTGGTTGGCAACAACCACTACAACAGTAACGAAATGAATGATTTTTTTTCCAACAGGGTCCAGAACCATCCACGGAGATACAACACGAAGGGCATGAAGGAGAATCACAAATACAATAGATAACTAATGCACCTGTCATTTTGTTGAATGGTAATGGTGACTTCAAGGTGTACAATTTCTCAAGTTACACCATTTGCCAGGAGTTGTGTGAACTTTTCAGTAAGGGTTTGACTTTCGTACCCGAGGAACATTTTGACTTACCAGAGGTTTTGATTGATTTGAAATTATATATTCAAAAATTGAACTTGTCTGTAATTTTTGGAGGTATGGGTTACATCAATGACCCTTTAAGAGTGGCTAGTACGTACAACCCAACCGTGTGCCCCACTCTATTTTTGTTCGAGCACATGTGTGAGTCCGATTTGAGGTCTTTACATATGAGTGCTAGAAAAAATCTTATTAAGAACATAACTGAGAATGAAGCTGAAGCTTTGAGATTGGTCAGAGCTTTACCAGTCTGGTTTTTGAAACTGGACAAAGGTGGAGGTTTGGTGATCATGGACAATGATGACTATGACAACAGAATGCTTGACGTGTTAGATAGTAAGATCTACGTGAGGTCCAGCCTTAATGAAATTAACATTGCTTATAAAAAAATCTTTTCCTTCCTTAGGGATTTGTTGATAGAAGGGTTGATCAGTGCTGATGTTTATAATTACCTTGTGATTTTGAAGCCAAGAACACCCAATTTGTTTGGTTTACCTAAACTACTCAAAAACATTGAAAACCCTCCCATGAGGGCTTTGGTGAATGCAAGGTCTTCTATTACATATGCATGCTCTAAGTTTGTGGATGACTTATTAAAGAAATATGTAGTGAGGGAGGAACAGATATGCAAAGACTCTTGGGCTTTCTTGAAAAATTTAGAAACATTTAAATTCCATGACAACATTTCTTTCTTAACAATAGATGTGGTGGACCGTTATTTCTCTATCCCACACAACATAGGGTTAGAATATATCACTAAGAAACATTTCTTATGGAGCAGAGAGTGATGATATACTTTTGATTCAAGAATTACTGGATGTGATTTTGAACAACAACTATGTCAGTTTCAATGGCAAAATTTACAAGCAAGTGGTAGGGGTAGTGATGGGTTCTCCATGTCGGGCAAGTTATGCTGATTTAGTTCTAGCACAGTGGGAACACGAACACATATTTAGTAAAGACAACCATAAGAAAGTAAAGCTTTACAATAGGTTTTTGGATGATATTTTCATCATGTTTCAAGGGAGTACAGATGACGCATGTAGCTTTGTGGAGGCATTAAACAACAGTACTTCTTTCTTAAGATTCACACACACATACAAAGAGGACACTATCAGTTATTTAGATGCGAAATTGGTAAGGGACACTGTACGTAAAGGCTATTTAGCTAAAATTTTCAGGAAGCCTAAGTATTCCAACACGTTGTTGCATTTTTCCAGTTGTCGCCCGTTCCATCAGAAGAAATCTGTCTTAAAGGGACAGTTGGTAAGAGCAGCTTGAATGACATCTGAAGACATGTCATTTGACGATGAATGTATCTTGTTGAAGCACATGTTTAGGAGTCGTGGTTACCCAGTCATTAGTTGATGAGGTGGCAAGAGAGGTTTGTAGTAAGAGACTGTCAGGTATCTTTAATCCCATCCTTACCACAAAAGAAGGAGATCTAGTTTTGGATGTGGAAGAAGAATTGAGTGTGGGGGTGCCCAGTACAAGTTCACCACCAGTAGTCATGGCCTCAACAGGTACAGACTTGTTTTGTTAAAAGAAAAGTTTTATTACCCCTTTTAGTTTGGAAGCAAAGTTCATTAGTAACATCCTTAGAAGAAATTGGCACTTAATGACCTTTGAGAAGGATTTAGTAGAGAAATTAGGTGACGAACCAGTTATTATTTTTAGAAAAGGTAGAAATCTAAAAAGTATCATAGAAAGTATGATTATGAAACCCACTAGAACAGAGGGCACATACAAATGTGAGGCATGTAATTATTGTAAATTCATTTCTACAGGGTCTAGTTTCACAGTGAATCAACACATGTTTAAAGCCAGAGGCCAGTACAGTTTTAGTTCTAAATCAGTGGTTTACTTGGCTTCCTGTCAGTCATGTCCGGCTTTTTATATCGGCAAAACTGACAGGAAATGAAAAGAAAGGATTTATGAACACACATATCATATAAGGAAGAAGAGTAGTACCAATGCCCTAGCGAGACACTGTAACGTGAATCCTACCCAGGCTTTTTTGTTTAAAGTGATAGATCAGGTAGTGGTTGATGAAAAAGGTGGACCACATCAGTTACTGTTAGAGAAACGTGAACTTGTTAGGCAGCTTAGGCTGAATTCCTACACTCCCCCTGGTTTAAACAAGGTCACATCTTTGACTTGTATTTTGAAGTTGAGAAGTCTATTGAGGTGACACACACAGTATTTCATTTTATGTTAGCAAAAGGTAGCAACTGTTGTAGTTTATTCCTGTTTTTCGTCTTGAGTTCCTTTGCACATTTTTATAGTCTAGTATTAAAAAATTGTTTTAAAATGTTTTTAACATTTTTAGAACACAGATCCTCTAAGGTCTTAGAACATAGTTTACTGTATGTATTTGTACTTTTAGGTATTTGACACCCTGTCCATAGTTACTGACATTTTTTGCTCCAGACACTGTCACCTCTTGGTGTTGTGATAGTAGTTTGTTGTTATATTTGTACTCATTTTATACTTATTATTATTATTATTATTATTATTATTATTATTATTTTCCTTTCTTCTTTTATACTCCAAACATATTTAAAACTACGTTTTCTTACATTTATGCTTTTCATTCAGTATTTCTGTACTTTCTGTTAGAGTACAGTTTTGTATTTTGTTTTTTCTATAATGAAAGTTTTAAATAGTAGTTTTGAATGAATGATCTTATTTGGCTGACATGAGCTTTTTAACACAAGAAAAAGGTTTTTGATGCAGAACACTTTTAATTATTTAACTTAGTATTTAATTAGTTAATTGAAAGGTGGCTGAATTCAATTACTGTGCTTTGCTTTGGCGCCTTTTTCATTTTAAAACTGTGTATGAAGTTTTTTCTTCTGTCTGATGAAGTCTTCCAAAGGTGGAAGATGAAAAGCACTTCACATTAAAGATTGGTTACAGTTGTAATCACTATTGGAGGTCTAGCAAGTTGTGATGACTGTCCCACTGAATTTTAGAGACCACTGAATTAGACAAAGGTGAAGAAACAGAATCGAGTTTGTACATTGAACCTTTAGGAGTACGAGCTTCATTAATACTTCTTTTGGGCCATGAAAAAATATGACTACTTTGAAAATCTATTATATCATGACTTAATTTCTGTCTTTTCTGTTGTTCTAAACAATGATCATATTCATTCAAATATTGAAGCATCCTATTATATAAATCAATATTATCTTTAAAAAAAGGGCAGTGTAGAAATAACACTTTTTAAAGTCTCTATGTCAGTGTGCAACTCTTTTTCTATCTCAGGGAAAAATTCATTCATAAGATGCATGTAATTGAGACTTAATTTAAGGTTTAACTACTGCCATTTCTTTAACAAAGTCAGATAGGTATTTCCATAACTGGACATCTTAAGTATATGCAGCCCTCTCAATGCTATTCCCAGTTTTAAGTAAGCTTGAAAACTCATTCACTGCCATTGTAGGCATTTATAAGCCTGCACTTTCTTCTCAAGGACTGAAGTTTGATTTAGAAATGAGATGTTCTCAGAGTTGACAGTACTCAAGTTCACTAGACTGGAAGCTGGTAAATCTTGTAATAAAGGGTTCGAGCATGATCTTAACATGTCTCCTAAGGTTCAATTCATCCATTGACAAAATACCATCTCCACTTGTGTTTCGAGAATTATAGGCTGTGTCATAGTAATAGCCTACTCTCTAACTCACAATTCCTTTCACAAAAAGCCAAACAATGCAGTCAAAAAAGAAGGGAAGTGTATAAACACAGTCAGCAGTAAAACAGAAATAAAATCCACAAAAAATGGACTGTAGAAGTCAGAAAGCATATGAAAGTTTATTGAAACATGTAAATCCACAAAGCTTTCGGAGAATACCCCCTTCTTCATTCACAAGATGAGGGACTAAAAAGTAATTAAATAGTTCCAAACTAATATCATTCATCATTTGTAATTCAAAAACGAAACTATTAACCTTATGATTAATATCTAGAACAGAAGCAGAATCAGTTTTCCTAAAAGTAACAGCATCATTCAAAAAATTGTTTATACTATTTAAATAAACAGCTCTATCTAACACAACAATTGCCCCATCCATATCAGCCAATTTTATAACAATATCAGAATTGTTTTTTCAAGTTCAGTAAAGCTTTAGTAAGATTATAGCACTTAGGATATCTAGAATCATTATACAAATCATGCAGCTGTTTCTCACAGACATTCTGGAAAGCAGTAATTACCAGTGCACTACATCTAGTATTAGTTATGAAGGTGTTATTATAGTATATTTTTTACATATTTTTTTATATATATTTTTATAATGTTTGGTATATGTGTTTAAATCTTAAGTGATTGATTAGATATGGGATTTGACTGGATGACTTTGTTCTTTTGGGTATTTAATTAAATGTTTGATGCTGTTATTTGTATCATACTGAAGAAGGGTTTATTCCCCAAAAGCTTTCTGAATTTACATGTTTCAATAAACTTTCATACGCTTTCTGACTTCTACAGTCTGCTTTTTTGGTGGATTTTGCTTCTGTTTAATGCTGACTGTGTTTACACACTTCCTCTCTTTTTTGACTGCAACAGATCAGATGTTTCCATTTCCGCACTGGTTTCTTCTTAATAGGGGGATCCATTGCTCTATCCTGCTGTGGTGTTATCAGTGTTAGATTTTCTAAACTGAATCCTTCACTCCTCAGGTAATCCATAACCTGAGTTTCTACTTCTTTAACTTTTCCATTACTGGTCCTCTTTCATACTTTTTCCCTTTGTCTTCTTATTTTTGTATTGTAAAATTTTCCATATCCAGATGCCTTTGCCTGTATTTCTCTTAAAATATCTTTGGTGCTGCTGTTTTTGCACTGATTAATTAAGCTTTTTCCTTTGCATAAATATTGCACCACATTAAATCTCTTTTTCTTTCCCATGTCAATTCTTCTTTTTTAGATGTCTCCTGCTCCCCCCATTTCTCCTTACTTGGGGGACTTATTGTTCCGTCATGCTGTGATATAACCTGTGTTAGAATTTCTACACTAAATCCATCACTTCACAGGTATTTAACTTCAGCTTCTCTTTTTTTTAGCTTTTACTTTATTAATCTTCTGTTCTATGTTCCTTCTTTCTGATCTTATTTTTTTTTGTATTGTGAAATTTTCTATATCTGGATGCCTTTGCCTGTATTTCACTTCAAACATCTTTGGGGATGCTTTTTTCTATTGATCAATTTGTCTTTCTCCTTTGTGTAAATATTGCATCATATCAGATATCTCTTTCTTTCCCATGTCCATATTTCTTTTTTATAACTTTCAGAAATCTTTAGATTTTGTTCTTTCTATTTTCGCACTTCCTCAGTTGCGTCTTTTCCAAATGGCCCAATGTTTCTTGGTCTGTATAATGGTTTTCATAAATGTGTTGTATTAATGAACACAAATCTGCATTTGATGCTTTTGACAGTTTTTCTTGTGCAAGCATTTTTCTTTCCTCTAATATCTCTCTTAATCTTTTTGAATATCTTCGGTCTGGAAATTCTGGGCTTCTTGCATAATAGTGACAATACATAGTTTCTTTCTTATTTTCAACAGTCCACATTATCATCTTTATGGCACTTTTTTGGCCTGTCAGTTTCTTCTGATTTTTGTGGACTACTACTTCCTTCTAAAACAGGGGGGCATCCAACCCTTAAGCCTGACCTGTCCATTGCAGGAATATTTCTTTGTTTTGAGGAGTCTACACTGTCATTTTCTCCAGTCCTGGCACCAGTGCACCTATCAAGATTGGGCACTTTTTTATCCTGGCTCTTGTGCACCCAGCTATTTTTTTTATATATTTAAACCTACTTCTTTCCATGATATACCTGTATGCTATATAAAATACAGTCTATATATCAGTGTTGTTTTGGTGAGACTGTGAAAAACAGGGTCCACCTCGTGAAGGCTCACCAAGCCTTAAGGATGAATTCAATTCCATCAGTGCTACTCTCCTTTGCTGAAGAGGATTGCACATGATGTGGTTTACCACCTCATTTAAAACCAGCTAAACATTCTTTCAAAGATTTCCCTTTTATAGGAAAAAATAATATTTTTCTGATACAGTGCTACCAAAAGAATCATCACTAGTAAATGTCAAAACATTTTTAGGCAATTGCTTAATTTAAAGGTACTTGACCAAAAAGCTGTGTGGAACCTAATTGTATGCAAATCACCAGTGATAACAGATTTGGGCTTATAACGCAATGTATAAGAGAGGTCAGTTGTAGACTTTGGATATGCACCTCAACAATGGTTTTATTTTTTCACCATGGAATCTAATATGAGCTTAAATGCTTTTATGGATGGTCTTTTAAATGATAAGGATGATTCAGCCTGAATGACCAAGGGCAATACTTCAGTTGGCCCTTCTGTTCCTATGGCTAGGTTGACTACAACTTCTAAGGCACACAAAACATTACTATTCAGAAGAATTTTGCAAACTTGACTTTAAAAACAAAAATAAAAGTATACTGTATTATAAGACAATTAAAAACTCTGGATAAAAATATGGTCCCACCTTGCCTGACGATATACCTGGAACCAAGAATTTGGCAGGATAATGAAGACTTTATGAACAAATGGTGGCAGATACATCAAGTGGTTGCAACAACGTTTGTCTGGAAAACCTCTATGAAAAATCACTTATTATTTTTAATGATAGGGTAAGAATTTGCTTTACAACTGCCCTAACTTTTTCCTAACAACCCAGAATTTAGAGGACTTAATGTAAACTATTTAGCGAATATAAAATAGTTGATTCACAACCTGAGGCTAGAAAACCCCAGAAATGTAAATATTATTTAGGTGATTATCAGAAAAAGATGCCTTTTACATAGAAAAAGCTGACATGCATAGTGAAATTGTCAGGCGATTTTTTTCTAACAAAATGGGTGGTGGTAAAGCCTGAGAAGGAGGAGGAAGAGAAAATGTGGAAGGAACTTTGGGACTAGTAGTTCTTTTTTTTTGGAAGCTTGTGCTGATATTTCATCTACTGCTGATACTCATAATGAAACAAATGATGTTGTATCCAAATAAACATATTCATATGTTTAACCTTTTTATATATAAATAAGATGTGGAAGGAGTAAAGACACAAAAATTGATAAACTGTGTGCAGATTCTAAAATTTATTCTCAGACAGAGCATATTATAGATATATTTACAAAATCTTATGCAAAACAGTTTGGCTCCACAAAAGGGGTGATAAGTTATCCTAGTGACATCAAGGTAATCCCAGATACCGGGATCAAATTAGATTATATTAAAAAAGAACTGAGCAAACTGGATTCAAACAAAGAGCAGGGAGGAGACGGAATTAGTAACAATGACATGAGAACACTTCAGCAAGAATTTACAGTACCATTATTATACCTATTATTCACTAGGTCACATACAGTAAATATGGGGAGATTCATTAAGATTGGAGACATGCACTTATTAAACCTGTCTTAAGGGAAAGGGGAGGAGGATAAACCCAGAGTCATATAGACCCTTAAGTCCACTTTCATGTTGTGGAAAAATAATGGAGAAGGTAATATTGGATGAGTTATTGTCAGAACTGGATAGGTTTTGGACTTGAAACCATACTTCAGCATGCATATGTTGAAAACAGATCTATTGCCACCTAGTAACATGATGTTCTATAACAATATAATAACAGCTATGAATGAAAAATTGTGCTGTGATATCATTTATATAGATTTAACTTCAGTATTTGACAGGGTCATACACAAAACACTGATTAAATTAGTACAATTAGTACTAGGTGTTGATGTACTCTTGATAAAATGGATAGCTGCATGGCTTACAAATAGGACATGGCAAGTATCATACAGCAAGTGAAAAGGTGAAATCCTTTGTTACAGTCAGGGTGCCCCACGGAGTTCTGTCCTAGGCCCTTACTTGTTTAAATTGTATCTTTCAGACCTAACTTGTTCATCTGAGGTGCTCTACAGTCTATCTGCAGATGACTTGAAACTGGGTAAACTGATTAAATGTGTTACAGATAAGGCATGTCTGCAAAATAACTTGACTAAATTGACCATCTGGGCACAGGAGAATAATATGCTGATAAAAGACATCAAAAACTAAGCATATGAGATTTGGGAGACATAAACTGAAAGGTGAATATTTAATACAGCACACAGTGGTTGAAACTGTAGACTCATTTAAGGACCTGCGTATATGGGTAGATTCAGCTATGAGTTTTTCTAATCATATCAACCAATTGGTTGATGATAGTTATAGAACTATAGGGTGTATAAAAAGATTTATAAAGTCTAGGAAATCAAAAATAATAAAGTAATTGTTTGTTAGTTACATTACACCCAAACTTGAGTATGGAATAACAATAGGGGAACCTTGTAAAAAAACAAGCATGAGTAAACTGGAAAGAGTACAGCAGAAATATACCAAGGGCATCCATGAATGTGAAAATTTAAGTTACAACAACATGAAAGGCTAAAATATCTGAACTTGTACAGTGTCTCTTACAGATATCTAAGAGGAGATCTTATTCAGGTATATAGGGCATTTGGAGACCACTACCTCTGGGAATGTTTGGGGTTATCAGGAATACTAGAGAGCCATCAGACAACCTATGTAGAAGATTCTATAGGAATGAGAAGTGTACTAATTGGTTCTCTGACAGAGTAGCTGATGCATGGAGCAGCTTACATTAAAGCTAGTACTAGTTTAGATATTTTTAAGAACAGCCTGGACACATTATGGGAGCAAGTGTTTTGGTATATTGGCAAGCTAGAAGGGTGTATGAGGTGCCAGGGAGAGGTAGTACCTCTGATGGGCGAACATGTGTTCTTCAAAGTAGGTCATCCACCTTGGTCCTCATCTGACAATCAGCTCTCACCTGTGGATCCTCATAGCTGTCTGCATGCAACAGCAGCCACACCCCAGGCAACGGCTTCTACTGGTCGGCAAAATCAGGTGAGGGTAGCTGATGGGTTTGTAACCCTTGGTGAGTCAGGGCTTGTCTACCTATGCATGCAAAGACTGGATCCAGCGGACTGCATGGAGGAAATCACCAGACTGATTCAACGGGCAGGACAGTGGACTCAGCAAAGTGATGTGGAGCACAAATAGGGCACAGTGAGACACATTAGGACACTGTTGGCAATCCACTGCATCCCAACTCATCTCCAGTTGTCTCAACTATGTCCTGCCACTGGATCAAGATAGGCTGGGATGCAAGAGTGAGACTGACGATGTGCGCAACTCTCTCTCTCTCTATAATCCAATTCATGCGCAAGTCAAGACATCACCCCCCCAAGTCCTGTAGCGATGGGTGAATGACAAAGCAGCAGGTGTGGATACACTGGAAGCTGTAGCCACAACCTCACACACAGGTGGCTCAGGGCAATGGGTCACTCTCTACTGGACCGAAGCAGCAGTGGAGTTCGGCAGCCCACTGGGTGTCTGAGCAGCCCTATTTACGATTGCTCTGCTCACCTCCATAGTCTGAGGAAGGGGCTAGTAAAGGTGCCCTAAACATAGCCTGCTTCATCCTACCCCTGGCCTGCTTACCACAGCAGGTGGGAATCCCAACGATGCTGTTGAATCACAAAGAAAAAAACATTGGTGACCACTTGCCATTGGCACGTGGAATGTGCGCATGCTCATGGATAGCTCCAAAACAGACAGACCTGAGAGATGGACAGCAC
Organism: Protopterus annectens; assembly: GCF_019279795.1. Classification (NCBI taxonomy): domain Eukaryota; kingdom Metazoa; phylum Chordata; order Ceratodontiformes; family Protopteridae; genus Protopterus; species Protopterus annectens. The sequence continues at coordinate 1,047,986,051 of NC_056735.1, forward strand.
TTGTCGCAAGAGAACGTGGCAGGTACAACATCCAGATATCAGCCCTCAGTGAGACCAGCTTTGCAGACGAAGGCTAGCTGACAGAAGTTAAAGCTGGTTGCACATTTTCTGGAGTGGCTGCATTAGTGATGAATGTTGTGAAGCAGGAGTGGGTTTTGCCATCAGATCTAATCTAAGCTGCAAATTAGCCAGCCTCCCAAAAAGATTCAGGGACCAGCTCATGTCTCTGTGGCTCCCCCTCAAGGGAAAGCGCCACGCCACCTTCATCAGTATATATATGCCCCCACCATGACAAATCCAGAGGAAATTAAAGACAAGTTTTATGAAGACTTAGAGTGCTTCATAGCATCTGTGCCCAAGGCAGATAAACTTATTATCTTAGGTGGCTTCAATGCCAGAGTTGGTGCAGACTACCAGACATGGAAGGGTGTCCTTGGGAGGAATGGAGTCGGCAAAAGAAACAGCAATGGCCATCTACTTCTGAAGACCTATGCAGCCAATGACCTGTTGATCACAAACACAGTCTTCCACCTACCCAGCCATAACAAGATGTCCTGGATGCATCCATGCAGCAAGCACTGGCATCTCATTGATTATGTCATAGTAAGGCGAAGGGACAGGCAGGATGTTAGAGTGACTAAGGCCATGTGTGGCACAGATTGGTGGACAGACCACAGACTCATCCTCTCAAAATTCAGCATGCACATTCAACCTACGTGGCGCCCACAAGGGGAAAAACACCAATAGGTGCCTGAATGTCAACAAGTTAGAATGGCATTCTGTGCACCAGAACCTCAGTGAGGACCTCGACAGTAAGCTTGACCAACTCAGCTTTGGCACCAATGGTGCAGAAGAGGACTGGGCAGCCTTTAGAGATGTGGTCTACAAAACTGCTCTCTCTCATTTGGACCTGAATACATGCAAACACCAGGACTGGTCTAATGATAATGATGAAGACATTCAGAAGCTGCTGGATAAGAAGCATGAAGTCTTCAGATCCCTGCAGCAAGACACTACATCAGTCTCCAAGAAAGCAGCCTACAACTCCATCAAAAGCAAGGTGCAAGCAAAGCTCAGATAGATGCAAGACTCCTGGCTCAGCAGAAAGGCAGATGACATCCAGAAGTATGCTGATAGCAACAGCTACAAGAGTTTCTATGATGCCCTGAAGACCATCTATGGGCCACAGTCCTCTGGAACATCATCAGTGCTCAGTGCTGATGGGTACACCCTGTTCACTGACAAGAAAACCATCCTTGAAAAATGAGCTGAGCACTTCAACAATGTCCTGAATAGGCCTTCCTCTCTCAATTCCTAAGCTATTGACCGCATGTCACAAGTCGCCATTAACACCTCCCTGGCAGAACCTGCAAAGGAATCAGAGGTTAAGGAAACAATTAAGGTTCTCTCCAATTGTACAGCACCAGGCTCTGACTCCATTCCAGCCAAAATCTAGAAGACAAGGACACCAGTCTTGTTACAGAAGCTTACCAAGCTCTTCCAGACCATGTGGCAACAGGAAATTAGCCCTCAGGAGCTAAAGGATGCTTCCATCACCCATCTTTAGAAGAGAAAGGGAAATAGGCAGTTTTGTGACAACCACAGAGGAATCTCTCTCCTGGTCATTGCTGGCAAAATCCATGCCAGAGTCATCCTCAACTGCCTCATTCAACACATGGAAGATGGACACCTGACAGAGAGTCAGTGCAGCTTTAGAGAGGGCTGAGGGACACTGGACATGATATTTGCAGCACATTATGTTCAGAAGAAGTGCCAGGAACAAAACAGAGACCTTTACACAATGTTCATGGACCTGACCAAAGTCTTTGACACCGTCAGTCATGAGGGGCTATGGCAGATCATGGAGAAGTTTGGCTGCCCAGGCAAATTCATCAGTATGGTGTGCCAGTTCCATGATGGCATGCTTGCTCAAGTACTGGATGAGGGAGACTCCTCTGATGCCTTCCCAGTTACCAACGGAGTCAAGCAAGGCTGTGTATTGGCACCCATGCTGTTTAGCATGATATTCTTGACCATGCTGGCAGATGGCTTCTGCAATGATGAAGAAACCAGCATCAGGATCAGACACAGAACTGATGGCAGGCTGTTCAACACACGGAGGCTACAGACCAAGACCAAGGTTGAAGAAGACTTTGTGGGTGATTTCCTGTTTGCAGATGGCTGCGCACTCAGTGCTGCCACAGAGGCCCAGATGCAGCAGAGTATGAACTGCTTTTCCACTGCCTGCAAAAACTTCGGCCTCACAATTAATACCAAGAAGACTGAAGTTTTGCATCAGCCCACACCACAGAAGATGTATGCAGAACCAACTATCACCACTGAAGGTGAGATCCTGAAGGCTGTTGACAAGTTTACATACCTCGGCAGCACACTATCCAGATTTGTGAACATTGACGATGAAGTAGACACACGCATCGCCAAGGCAAGCTCCACATTTGGACGGCTGCGGGAGTCAGTGTGGGAGAGGAGAGACATCAAACTGTCCACAAAGCTGAAGGTATACAAGGCAGTTGTACTGCCCACACTACTGTATGCCTTTGAGACATGGACTGTGTATGAGCGTCATGCCAAAAAGCTGAATCGCTTCCATATGAACTGCTTAAGAAGGCTGCTGAAAATTACCTGGCAGGACAAAGTTCCAGACACAGTTGTCCTCTCTCAAGCTGGACTGTCAAGTATCTACACCTTGCTGAGGAGTGCCCAAGTCAGGTGGTCAGACCACCTTGTACATATGCCAGACACATGCCTCCCCAAGAGACTGTTTTATGGTGAACTTGCAGGAAGCAAATGCACATAAGGTGGGCAGAAAAAGTGCTTCAAGGACACAATGAACATCTCTCTGAAGAGCTTTGGCATTGACATGGACTCTTGGGAAACCCTAGTGCAAGACCACCCCACCTGGTGAAACTGCAGCAGCAAAGGTGCTACCTCCTATGAGCAGAGCAGGACCGCAAAGGCACAGAGGAAGCATGAGCTGCGTAAATCCACAGCCAACTCTTTGTCAACCAACCCAAATGACCACTTATGCCCAATGTGCAGCAGATCAGCCACAGCTGGACACACCTTACTCAGTCAACCTCCTTGATGTGATGTCCTTGGTCATAGTCGACAACGATGGATGAATAACAAATGTATGTATATGGCTCTACTTTCCCTTTAAGTACAAATGAAGTGACAGGAAACATGGGAATCATACAAAAATTAAAGACTTGATCAAGAAAGTGAACCATACCAATTTTCTAGCATTGAACCTGGCTTTGTGGTGAATATTTCTGATCACATTTTAACTAATTGTGAAAATCCATTATTAAATAAAAGTGTTTCTTTTGTCCCTTTATATTATATGTCCTATGTTGCCTTTGTGGCTGATGCTAAACAGTGTTCAATGTTTCTTAATCTAAAGTATTGGTTTTGCTATAACCCCTCTAAACAGTGTTTACACATATAGGATGGGGCTTTTCACACTTTAAATTAAGGAAATATGTCTTTATCCACCTTACCACCCTGCAGTCAAATTATTTGACTACCGGGTCTTTAAGGAGCAGCATAGAAATCAAAATTACTTATTTAAAAACGGAACATTCATTCTTACAAAATAAGAATTATTTGCTCTGGCCTCTTTTTTTTTTCAATAATTTTTATTTTTGTTTTACATTTGCAAAAACCATAACCATTCCATATTTACAAAATTACCATATTTGCATATTATACATTCTGGATGAAGTAGAAACATGTAGGTCATACAACATACCTAATTACAATATATACAAAGATGCTTTCCCAATTAATGTCATTAGTCTACACATACAAAAATGATACTTCATCCATAGTTAAGCTGTGTACTCGTGGGAATACTTCCAGTTCATAAGATATGGTGTACCTGGTGCTTTATGCTAATAAGATGTTACAGGACTGTTCCCAGATTGCTCGGGCTTTCATATTTTTGTTTCATTTGTCCAATACTATTTTATGTGCTAGTAGATGTTTAATAGCAGATTTCTTGAATTCCTTCTAAGAGATACTTACAGAATCTAACCATTTGCGAGCTATATATAGCTTCATTAATAAGAAAATTGTTATAAGTGGGTTAGCTTGTTTTCCTGAGATGTTGGCCGGGAGGATGTGTAAAAGAGTAAATTCCCATGTTAGTATTGATGCTTGATACCCCATTTTTTGCAGTTGTAACTTAAGGGAATTCCAAAGCTTGAAAACGCATTTACAACTCCAGAATATATGTATTAGGTCTGCAATCTGGTCTTTACAGTGTGGACAGTGTGGGGACTTAGTTGCACTGAATTTGTGAAGAATTGCTTGGGTGAAATAAGCATTATTATTAATCATGAGTTGTGTGTAAGAGAGTTTTTAAGTGGAATAGTTTTCAATGTTACGTTGATTGCCTTTTCTATTTGCTGGTCATGAATATCAGGTTTTAATTTTCTCCAGTAATTAGAGAAGAGAAAGTCTTTCTGGAATTTGATTTCCCCTGTCATTTTGTATGAGTTCGTTACTGCTTTCCTTGACATTAACATAGTCTTCCAAAGTAGGGTACAGTTTTCGATGTCACTTTTGAGTATGGTAAGGTTTTGGAGGTAACTGGAACACACCTCTTTGATTTGTCTTAAAATTATTATATATACTTTAGCTAAGTTTAGATTACTTCTTAATTCATGAATTGTGCTATTGAGGAATGGGTAGATATCTTGGATTCTCTTATGTTTTAACCGAGGGAAGGAGTCTAGGTTTAGCATCTTGTTATTTATTTTTAAGTTAGGATTTTTATGAAGGGGTTGTAGCATTAACATAGTTTGTCCAAGGTTTAAGGAGTGAAAAAGGTTTTGTGTTATATTTATAGAATGTTTTAGTGGCTGTATTATGTTATAGGCTTGTAAATCTTTTTTATTTAAGAAGGGAAGCACTTTGGGATTGATGTCTAATGTTTTTATGTACCTATAGTATATTGTTAACCATTCTTTGCGGGTCATACTCTGCTATTCTCAGTATTCTATTAGTGTTGATAATAGAGTAGTGGGTTTTGAAATCTGGCAAGTTCAGACCCCCTTTGCTCTTGGGAAGTGTTAGTTTTTGATAGGAGATTTTGGTCTTTTTAGGTTCCCATACAAATTTTGCTAGAAAGGTATGAATTTGTTTGAAGAATTTATTATGTATAGTTATCTGAGATGTCATAAATAGATATATTAATCTAGGTAGTATGTTCATTTTAATTATTGATACTTTAGACAAAAACGGTAGCTTAAGGTTATTCCATCTTGTACAATCTTGTGTTATGTTTTGCCATTTAAGAGTTACGTTATGTTGGTAGAATTCCTTGTTATTCTGAAAGAAAGTAATCCCCAGGTATTTGGTTTCTTCTTTTATTTTTATTTTGTCTAAGAGAGGTATTAGGGAGATAAGTCTAGGTGGCCTTAAGGGTTATATATTAGTTTTATTAAGGTTTAATTTGTAGTTAGCCATGTATGAGAATTGTTCAATTGTGTTTATTATTTTGGTCATGTCTGAACTTGGTGTAGTAAAGTATATGTTTAAATTGTCTGCAAATGCTGAGAGATAAACTTTGAAGTTATGTATTGAGAGGGGATTATGATATGTATTTTGTTTAATATATAGAAACAGGGGTTCCAGGTAAAGGTTGAAAAGAAAGGGTGATAGTGGGCAGCCTTGTCTTGTTCCATTTTTTATCAAAATTCTGTTTGACCATGCTTTGTTTATATATAGGGATGTATATGGATTACTATAGAGAATTTGAATGATCTGTATAAAATTTTTAGGTATGTCAAAGGTATATCAAAAGCCTTGTGGGCATCTACTACCATTGTGAAGATGTTGGTATTTCTCTGATTTGCAAAGGATATTAACGCTTCTAATGTTAGCGTGTTGTCACTGGTCTGTCTACGTGGTGTAAACCCAGATTGTTCTGGATAAATTATTTTCTCTATCAGATTTTTAACTCTGTTTGTGAGTATTGAGGTCAGGATCTTGGTGTCTATATTTAGAAGAGAGATGCATCTATAGCTATCTGGATTTTTAGGGTCCACTTGGTCTTTTAATATAAAAATAGTTTTAGAGGCGTTAAAGTGAATATCATGTATGCTGTTATTTATTATATAGTTCAGCACATGGTATAATAATTTGGCAACTAGTGGACTGAAGGATTTATAAAATTCTGAGGTAAGACCATCCGGTCCTGGGGCCTTGTGTGGTTTTAGATGTTTAATTGTTGTGGTTATCTCGTTAATAGAAATGGGCTCCATTAGTTTTTTTTGTTGATCTAAATCTAGTTTAGGGAATTTTAGTTTTTGAAGAAAAAGATCCCTATCCTCCTTCGAAGCTTGTAGGGTTTGTTCTCCATATGTTTGAGTATATATTTGTTCAAATACTTTGATAATTTCCTCATTTCTTGTATATTTTTTCCCTTGGTAATTTACTTCAGCTATAACTGAGGTGGATTTTTGTTGAGCGATAATTCTGGCCAATGCTCAGGAAGGAATTTGGGCTTCTTCTGCGTAATTAGCCAACTGTCTTGTCTCATAAAAAGATAAATTTCTGTTCCCAAGCATATATAGTTCTCTTTGTGGTTTTAGGAGGTCCATTTCCGTTTGATTATTAGGGTTATTTATCAATTCTTTCTCACGTTGTTCTATTTTCTCCTTTATTTTATGTTCCTCTTTTAGTTGGATTTTTTTATAATATGCTGCTTTTTTAATGAAAGTTCCTCTGATTTGTGTTTTGGTCGTCGCCCATTCTATATCCATTGATGTTTGGGAATTGAAGATATTTACAAGGGATGTTTTTAATATATCCTCAATCTCTTTTACTACATCTGTTTTGAAGAGCAGATTAGGATTTAATGACCAGTTATTAGCTCTATTGTTTAAAAACCTTTTTTTGTCCCAGTTGACTCGGTGTAACTTTGGAATGATCCGACAGAAATCTAGTGTGTATGACTATTGTAGGGTCCATGTTAATGAGGATGTCTGAGATTAAAAATAAGTCTATTCTCACCCACATTTTATGGCATTGGGAGTAGAATGTGTAATTCCCAGTTTTGTTATCTTTATCCTCATATTTAAAGGGGCCATATAGTTTGAAGTCTTGTTTACGTTCATTTAAAGCTATTGTAGCTTGTCGATTATGTAGTTTGGTCGGGTTCGATTAACCCTTTCCTAGGTTTTGATATGTGTTCCAGTCACCACCAATTATTAGATAATGATCTTCCAGTTGGTTTAGAATTGGGTACAGTGACATGAAAAAGAGATGTTGGTTGCTACAAGGTGCATATACATTTAACACCATTATGGGTTTTGGAAATACCATGTTAGTAAATGTTACATAGCACCACCTTCCCTCTTTGTCAGCCTTAGTTTCAAGTATTTTATCCTGAAAATGTTTTTTTTTAATTATTATGGCCACCCCAGCATTGTTAGTTTTGTCCCTAGAAGCTATAATTTGTCTTATCCACTTTTTTTCCTAATATCTGTCCATTGCTCTGAAGTTAAATGCGTTTCTTGTATTAAGATGAGATTAGCTTTGGTTTTCAGAGCTAAATGCAAAAATAGTTTCCTTTTTTCTTTATTTTGTAATCCTTTAACATTCCACATTTCAATTTCCCCCATTTATGTGATAGATATGCTTGTTTTAACTGATCTGTATGTTAATTTAGATTTATGGTTTTTGTATGTGTTGTTATAGTGTGTCATTGGAAAGCATCTAACTATTCCCGTCCCTACAGTGTGCCTACCCACTATACCCCTGGACCAGGAATAAACGGGGGAATACAATGTGATTTTGGTATGTACCATAAGATTCCCACTAGTATTAAATTGTGTTTTTTCTTTACGTATAAGTTTGTGACATGGTATCCCCCTTATGTTACTAGATACAATATGGACAAAGCTTAACAGACTAGTTCTCTACAAAAAACACTGCTGCGTCATATCCCTAGTCTCAACCTTTAAACTATTATACCATTAGAGTGCAGTGGTTAAAGTGCAAGACATACAGCTTATAAGTTTATGATCTATTCCTCCTAAAAGTGCATTTTTAAACAACATGTTAATGATCAAATTCTCAATTAGATATGGCAAAATATACAACAATGTAACCTATATTTTTAAGCCAGACATGTCATATTTAAATGATCCTTCTCCATATAGTTCTCTTGCCTTCCTTCTTCTTCTATATATAAATTAGCCAGCTTCTGTGTTCAGGCATTCTCCTGTAGCAATCTATAACAAATTCAGATTGCATTATTGGCATCTAAATAGAAGTGGGTTTATGAGGGGGAAAAAAAAAGACTGCAAGCTTAGGCAGGTATATATACTGCTAAGACTTGCTTGTTTAGATATTTATAACTTCTGCAGTCAATTAGGTTATATTCATATTGTCATATAATTCCTCTCCTCTAAACTGCTTAAACTCTCATTCCTGCAGTTATTCCAGTTAAACATCACTAATTCAATCAAGAACTTGGTCAGGTTCTACCAGACTCACATCCAGAAATTAAGAATGGATTCTTTACAATAAGCTTGTATTGGAGAATCAAAGTCACAATTTTGTTTTGGTAAAACAGTACCTTATTCTTCTGATTCTTCAAAGTCATGCTTGCAGGATTTACTAGTCATCTTTCAGTCAGTTGTCTTATTAATTGTTTTATGTCAATTTTTGTGATTTTGAGTCAGAAATCACTTCTTGGTCTTGCTGTACCTTCCTTTTAGGTCGTTTTGGTTTTATAGCGAAGATTTTGAGCTCAAAGAGGGACTGTTTTAACATACCAGTTTCCTGGAAAGTGGTGTCACCTTATATTACGCACATCGGAAACAGCAGTTGAATTTTAGTTCTACCCGGTTTTCATTTCCTTTTCCTGTGTTCCTCATGGCTCCCATCATTGATTTAAGAGCCTAGACAGTAAGGGGAAGCTCTCAGGGTGTGTGTCCCATCAAAATCATTCACAAATCGGTCTGATTTTTACTCGAGTCATTTTTAATTTCCAGGCATTTTATTTAGTTTCTGGAGGTGGAATCTGCTTGAAAACAGACAGGAAAGTCTCTTTTGCTTCCTTGGGGTTAGCAATCATGTATTTAACATCTTTTACATTGAAAATTAGGAGGTTTGGGTATTTCATCTGGAACTTTATTTTCTTTTCTATCAGAAACCTGCAGTATGGAGATAGAAGTTGCCTTGGTTGCTTTATCTGAATAGGCAAATCTTGAGCAAAGGAAATTCCACTATTATTCCAGGTGAGTGTCCCTTTCTTCTTTGCTGCAAAGAGTATTTTATTTACATCATGATAGTTTAAGATTTTGGCAGACACAGGTCTTGGTCTAAAGGATGACTGAGCTTCTCTCAGAGTTCTGTGGGCTCTCTCTATTATTATTTGTTGAGTTGCTTCAGAATCATCTAGTAAAGATTTTAGTATGAGTTTGATAGTTGGTATTAGATCAATGTGTGACACAGTTTCAGGGATTCCCCTTATGATAATATTGTTTCTCCGAGCTCTTGCTTCTAAATCTATTAATTTTGCTTGTAGACTTTGCAGCTCTTTGTCATGGGAATCAGTTCTCTGAGATATAGAGTCTAATTTTATTTCATTTTCTAATATTTTTGCTTCAGATTTTTCAATTCTGGTTAGAATTTGATTAAATGAGTCTCCAAATGTTTGAAACTGTGTGGATAAGTCCTGTATTGCTTGTTGAATGGGCAATAAAGCTGTTTTTATATCTTCCAGGCTAGCTGGCTGTTCTGACTTGGTTTTATTTGCAGGCTTGGAATTGTCAGATTGCTTACTTGTTCTCTGTCTTTTTAGAGTTGTGTCTTTGTCTGGTGAGGTTAGTATCAAGAATTTGGTTTTAGTTGTTAAAGTTTCCATATTATTTTCTTCTTTCAACATCTTGCTTTTAGGTAAGTTTTGCAGACTTTATGTATGACTGCAGGGCCACAGCACCACACGGCTACAGATGATTTCTAGAATCTTAGTTAATCCTTTTGTTTTAAAAGGAAGCTGTTGCTTTTTTTCCCCTTCTTTTGAATGCTGTTTGTTGCCTGGAATAGATATTCAGTCATATTTATTTGTTTTTTAGTCTGCGATGTCTTCTGGGTTTATTATAATCCAGGGTATTTCAGAGAGCTAGGTGCTTGCAGTGCTCACATAACAGTGGCCATCTTGAACTGTTTTTTTTTTGCTCTGGCCTCTTTTAATTTAAATGCAAATATTGTAATTTCACAGGCAGAAAAAGCGGATGGCTAAGCGATCTGGAATCATTCTAATCATCATGAAGAAGTTCAGCTACAATTGTAAAATTCATTGTTTTTATAGTAAGTTAACCAAGTATCCTACATGTCACCATAAACTCAAATTAAATAATTTTGACACACGCTACTAAACAGAGGAGTATTAAAAGTAAGTTATAATTTACAAAAGAAACTCACTGTGCAATACTCCAGTACATAGTACTTTTATTTACTATTGAAAATCCACAAGCACAATCAGTTTATTCGTAGTATACCTGTAGTGGCAAGTCAGTGTTCACTATTGTCAGATTTTTTGAAGGTATATTTAAAACCACTCCTTTGTTTGATTACATTGGGGTGAAGGATACAACTGAATTTTTACAGTTATTACAACCTCTGCAACATGATTCCAATATTTATATGTGCTGTTTGGACAGGTAATCCCTATACACTTCCGTACTATATGATGTCGAAATATTAACAATCGAATGTTGTTGTCTGTCACAGTTGTAGTCCCCTTTGTTCTTTCCGATTTTGCTTGATTTATGAAATGTGATTTTTTTTTTTTTGCTTCAAAGGTAACTGCTATTTGCAATACAGGAGTACAATAGGGGCCAGCTTCACCCCCCCCCCCCATGTATGTAGACTTATTCATGCAGTACTTTGAACATTAGTGGATAAAGGAATAAAGATTCTTCATCACTGCAACATAGCTCTTTGGAAACATGACCTTGATGATTGCTGGTTGGTGGGGAGAGATATATCTTCTATCTCAAAGGAAATTTTGTTTATTTAAGTAGTTATGGCTATGGGAAAAGCTTTACTTATTCTTTTGATTTGTTTATTTGTCTCTTTCATGATGTTACAGTTACTAAATTATTCAAATATAATTTACAGAAAATAATTTCTTAGAAATTTCCTACTCTATGTTTCAAGCAGTGATCCCCCATATAATGAAAAATATACCATTTTCACTGTTCTACCAAACTCATTGGATTTGCAGTAATAATCCCAACTTTAATATGAATCTATGTTACAGAGAGATTGTTTTTTACATAAAGATAATGCAACAGAAAAAACTGAGACCCTTTCTAGATCTCATACATTGTACTGCAAGCCTAAATCTTCTGTCCTGGAACTTGCATAAAACAAAGTCAAAACAACTTACAGATCAAATGTCTTTAAATTAAGGAATTGCCTAAAAAGTGTTGGCAGTTAATAACTGTCGCTTGTCTCATGTATTCAAAAGAGACGATGAAGTGGTTTATGGGTTCAAGTTATTTATTGTACATAAACATGTCAGGAACTGTAATTAGAACAAGTATTTAAGTTAAAGGATTCACACATTACTTTGGGTGGCCACGGTGGTGCAGGGGTTAGCATTGCTGCCTCACAATAAGAGGTTCTCCGGTTCGATCCTCGGCTGGGGTGCCTTCTTTGCGGAGTCTGCATGTCCTCCCTGTGGTCACGTGGGTTTCCTCCGGGTGCTCCGGATTCCTCCCACATTCCAAAGACATGCTGTAGGTGGATTGGACACACTAAATTGGCCCTAGGCATGAGTGTGTGCGTGGGCCTTCTGTGGAAGGTTGGGTGCTGGGCTGGCAACTCGACACCGTAAAACTCCACTGCCAATCATGAGCAGACAGTGATCTGCTGTGGCGACCCCTAACCGGGAAAAGCTGAAATAAGAAGATTCACACATTACTTCAAACACACACACATGTGCATCTCCATTCATGACAGCATTCACTCTGACTGTACAAAATGGCACTGTTCTCGCACATGCTCAGTACTTGTATGCACATGCTATCTAGCTACAGTGGCTGAATAGGAACAATACACTCAATGATCTACACTAACTAATGATGATTTTTTTAATACCATCGTATCTGAAAATACAAGCTTTTCCTATAAAAAGGGACATCTTTGGGACAATATTTAGCTGGGTTTAAGAGAGGAGATTAACCACATTATGTACAAACCCTGTAATGGAGAAACTGGATCTTTCCCATGCAGTTAGTAAGCACATGTCTATAGTGTGTGTAAAGCAAAACACTTACTTCAGTCAGTATATATAGAACTCATAAAATATCTCCATTAGTTACATGTCAAACAGAATGGGTAATTTATTTAGTGTTTGCCTTTACAGTGCGTTTTATGCAAAGCAAATCTCTCGAACATGGAGACAATATGTCAGTGACTTGAAATATAAACATGAGAAAAGCATACTGTTTAGACATACAATTCACACCCTAATGCTATAGTCATCTTTATAGGAATCAAGTCCTTGAAACATCAAACTAACTGAAACAAAGACTACTGGAGAGAAAAGAGAAAGCTATTTTGTTAGTGTATTGTTGCTTTTGTTAGTGTAGTGTATTGTTGCTTTTTTCATTTCTTTGGAGGCATATTTTTTTCTTATTTTTTTTAGTGCATCATTTTCTGATTTTCTGATATTGGGGATATGTTTAATTATATGGGGATATTAAATCTTAAGTAGAATGCCTGACTCTCTTTCTCTGCATGTCTGTCACTATCTTTCTCTCGCTATCCTTTCATTTGCTACTTTTTTAATTTTTATGGAGTGCAGCCAGTAGAAGTGGGTGGAAGGTCAGCCTAGATTTTTTTTGAACGGGTTTCATTTTTGTAAGTTTTTTATGCATGCAAGTGACAGCAAGAATAGGTATGACTTTTGTTAGTAATATAGCAATTAAAGATTTCAACAAAGATATTTAGTTTTATTTTTAAGCATATATCAGATATCTCGGAGCTGGGTTTGGACTGCTGTGATAGGTAGGTTTTTGAGGTAGATCAGCTAGAACTAGACAGCTTCAAGAGTCAAGAAGGCAGTTTGGACAGGATGCTATAGCATTAAATGTAAAGATGTACATAGATATACATAAAAGTATATGTGGTCATTGATATATATGTGACACTCGTCTGTTCAGGATAAAACAGACAAACATTTGTGGGTTCTGTTCAAGCAGCTTTATTATGTACAAAGACATCAGGATTGAGGCTTAATAACTTTAACTTAGATAAACATATAAACAAACTAGCTATCACACTCATACATGCTCACGCCCTGTCTGCGCTCTCAAAATGCCACTGAAGCTAGCACATGCTTGCTATTTATATGCACATGCTGTCCTTGAAACCCTTCTTAAAGGTACAACACACACATTATTCTACATCCTCCCTCTTTGAGAAATGGGTCATGCATTATTGACAACATTAATTGACATGCAGTTAATACAAAATAATTCTTTACCATGCCGTTATACAGAACTAAATACATACAGACAATTATGTCCAGGCTGCTGTGTATTTCACAGTAGGTCTTGAAATAAGACCAAATTGTGTGACAGAAATTAGAACTAGGTCTAACAACTGGGACTGCCTCTGCTGAATGTTCAACTTTGGGGACATCAGGAACATCATCAGAAATGGAAGTAGAAGTTGACACATTCTGCAACAGGAATATTGTCTGGATTGCTCTGAGATCTAGAGTATGTATCACAGGAACATTGCTGAGATATCGATTCTGATACAGGAAGAAGATGTCTGTGATTTCTCTTGTGCTCCACACCCTCATAATCTACAAAGTAGGGACACAGCTCAGCACATATACCTGTTACTTGATCAATTCATTCGAAAGCTTTCACCGTTTGTATCCTCACTGTCTCGCCTTCTTTGAATGAACAAAGAAATCTGCTGGATGTATCATAGCGGGACTTCTGGAAAGAACAATTTCTGAACAGTTGGGCTCTGATTGTTCTATTGTTCATAGCTTTAGGCCTCAACAGACTGGAACTGATAGGCAGTGTTGTTCTGGTTTGCCTAGATAGATGTCTCTGAGCAGGCGAGCCAAGGATATCTTCACGGGGTATGTTTCTGAGATTTAATAAATTAAAAAAGATATCGGTATTATCACACTTTGACTTCTCTAATAATTGCTTTGCACTCTTCACTGCATGTTTAGCTAGTCCATTCCACTGTGGGTATTCTGGACTACTAGTAGCATGTACGAAGTCCCATTCTTTTGCAAATTTCTGAAACAACTGACTGATAAATTGGTTAACATTGTCAGAAATAACTTTGTGTGGACTACCATGGACTCAACTTGGTGATAACAGTAGTGGACGTTAGGTTAGCTAGTAAATCGATCTCAAACCAGTTTGAATAAGAGTCTACCAACACTAAGTAATGCTAATTGTTCCACTTGAATATATCAATTGCTACTGTTGACCAAGGTAGTTCAGGAACTTGACTTAGATGAAGTCCTTCTTTTTGCAAATGCGGTTTAGTACTAGTGCATACTGACCAAGAAGAAAGTACTTTATCAATATCTTTTACTAGAGAAGGCCAAAATACTAGTCCTCTTGCCCTTCTTTTGGTAGATTTGGAACCTGGGTGACCACGATGCAAAATCTGGATGTATTCACATTGTAAGGAAACAGGAACAACAATTTTAGGACCTTTGAAAATAATGCCATCTTCCATCAACATCTCATCTCTTTAAGTAAAATAAGTTTGCACTTCAGGTGATGCACTAGATTGCTTTGATGGCCATCCAATATTAATGTAGTGGTTGAGCTTTTGCAAAACTTTTGAATGATCTCTCAGCTCAAGTCTCATGGTAGAAAAATTACGCACTTCCATGACATCAAAGTCAAAATTCTCTGCATTAAGCTGTTCTGTTGTATTTCTGGGCAATCTGGATAAGGTATCAGCCAGATAAAGATGTTTGCCTTTTGTATAGACCATTTTGAAGTTGTACCTTTGCAATTTGAGCATCATTCTTTGTAATCTTGCTGGAGCTGAATACATAGGCTTCTTTAAAATAGTGACTAGAGGTCAGTGGTCGGTTTCAATCTGAATAGGGTGATCATAAATATAATCCATGGAACTTTGAGCATGCAAATACCATTGCCAAAAGTTCTTTCTCAATTTGAGCATATTGCATTTCAGTTTGGGTAGGAGTTCTAGATGCATAGTCTACTGCTCTATCTTCTTGAAGAATAACTGCTCCAAGACCAAATTTTGAAGCATCACAGGAAAGAGTTACTGGTTTATTGACATCATAGTATCTTAATGTAGGTGGGGGGGTGGCAATTTTCTGCCTAAGATGTTCAAATGCTCTCTGGTACTGCTAAAACCAAGAACATGTAACATTTTTGCACATCAGCTCTCTCAAAGGTGCTGTCAACTCATTGAAGTCTGGTATAAGCTTGCCTAAATAGTTGACCATACCAAGAAAATATTGTAGAGCTTGAACATTATCCATTGCTGGCATCTCAAGAATGGCTGTTTGCTTGGACGGGTCTGGTCACAAGCCAGTGTTAGTAAATAAATGATCTACATATATAACGTCTGGTAGTCTGAATTTGCACTTCACAGGATTGGGCTTCTAGTTAACTTCACATGCTCTGTCTAGAACTTTCTTCACCATTGCCTCCAACCAATAAATCATCTACTATTATGGCACAAGGATAACCTGAAAAAATTGCTCCATTGCACGCTGAGGGACTTCACTTGCAGAATTTATTCCAAATGGCATCCTGAGGAATTTATATCTTCCAATGGGGGTATGAAAGTAGTCAGTAATGAAGATTTGCGATCAAACATCACTTGCCAAAATGAACGTTTTGCATCCAAAACAGAAAAAAAAACAGTGGCATTTGGTATTAGGGCTGTGACTTCCTCAACTGTACTCATAGGATGATACGGTCTCTTTAATGCTTTGTTCAAATCTCTTGGGTCAATGCATATTCTGATTTCATCTAAGCCTGTTTTGTGGGCTGCTACCATTGATTGGTTCTGTAACTGGCCAAATTACACCTTGCTGCACCATTTTATCTAACTGAGCTTTGACTTTATCCTTCTGGTCTGACCTCTGGGTCTAACTTCATATAATGCACAACTGGAAGTTTGCCTAACTTGTCATTGAAAACATCAGCAAACTGAGAAAATAGATTCAGTAAAATTGGAACTGGGACGTGCTTATATGATGAACTTCTTTGGTAAAGGAAAGCAGATTCATTCTCAAACTGCCTCTGAGACCTAACAATGACTGCACAGGTCTTCGAACTACATAGCTGTAGCAGTTCCTAGCCAAGCAACATGTAAGCACTATTGAGCCTTTGGTTTGAATTTCTTCACCTCCATAAACAATAAGTTTTGCACAACTGGCCACATTAAGTTGCTCACCAGCTCTCACCTTAGCAAAAGTGTCTGCTGACATAATATTACACTTTGAACCAGTGTCTATTTTGAGCTCGGTGGATTTACCATTTATCTGGACAATACAAAACACTTCATTCTTTGCCAATAAATCTACTGCAGCAACCTTTTCATCAATTACTGATACACCATCTACGTAGAAAGTAGGGTAGCAGCTCTCTATATGATCAACTTGCTTTCTTAAGTGACCCTTCTTTCTCAACACCAAATTAGACATTATGCCATTCAATATAAACCTCAGCATCCCCTTATTCTCCTCCACAGTCATTCTTCACTTACTCACCTACTTCACTTCTCACCTCTCCTTTAACTCTCTCTGCCCTGTTTCTATTACTTTATCCTTGCAACCCCATACTAATAACAAAGGCTTCTCCAACATCTCACCATCTCTATTTAACTTACAAACCCATCTCCTAACTAAACCTAGGTACTCCACCATCAACACAAAACCATAATTCGCTTATATTGTGCCTAATAAGCCCCACTTTCCAACCTATCACTACTCTAAATAAACAACACATACTCAGGTCCTCACCCTATGTGAGGATATTCATCCCAACCCTGGTCCAACCAACTCCCCAATCCACACCCAAAGTTCCTATTCCCAAAGCTCCTATTCCCAAAACTTATTCATAACAACAGCCAACGTTCGTAGTATTTGTAATAAAATCACTGAATTCCAAGCCTGGATTTCTCTATACACACCAGATATTGTTGCACTTACTGAAACATTGTTGAAACCACATATATCTGATACTGAAATAACCCTGTCCCAGGATACAACATACTTAAAAATGATTGTTTGCACAAAAAAGGTGGTGGCATTGTGCTAATCTACTGTGACTCCTTAACTATTACACAATTTTCCAAACCTGTTCCAACCTTCGGTAACATAGAACTATTACCAGCAACACTCCATATCAACAAAAGAAAACAAATTTTACATTCCCCCAGGTCAGAATATACCAATTTTAGAAGATTTGCTGTCCTGGGCAACTCAAAATATCTCAAACAAAACCATTATTTTGGGTGATACTAACATGAACTGACCTATTTTCATCTCAAACTACCCCTCTAATAGTATAAAGGTGCATAGGTTTACCCAACTCATCACAGATCCTACACACATAGTAAATAAACAAAATTAATCCACCCTTGATTGGATTCTCATCTCACACCCCCATAAGTACACTCACACAGGAGCCCTCCCAAGCATCTCTAGTGAACATGTACCTGCCTTCACTCACAGAACCAAAACGCAAACAGCAAAAGCCCATCTGTACAAAACTTCTAGAAATCTAACCCATTTTAGTCAAACGGTATTTACAGACATTTTAAAGGCCCAGAACTGGTACCCAACTAAAATACTTCTGCTAGACGAAGAGTAGAGTACTTCAATAACCTCTTTCTTAATACTCTCAACAGTCTTGCCCCTATGCGAACAAAATGAATTAAGCATATCCATGCCCCTTGGCTTACAAAAAATACTAAACAGACTATCATTGCTAAGGGCAGAGCATAGAATGAATGGTATAAAAAATAGAACCCCACAAAGTGAAATAAAAAAACAACTCCATAACTCTGCTAAAAAGCTGGTCATAACCGACAAAAGAAACTACTTCTCCACTCAACTAGACTCCAAACCAACAATCCACAAAAGTTCTGGAAATCTATTATCTCATTCCTTAACCCTGGAAACCAACAAAATCCTACACCATACCCTGATAAAGACCCACTAGAAATTGTCCAAGCCTTTAACATATACTTCATTGAAACCATTCAAAAACTTGTCAACGACTTCTCTACTCAAACAAACTCTACCTCAAATAAATTAGATAGCAACACAAATGCCTCCTCTCCAAAGTCAAACACAAGCCCCCCTTTTAAATGACACCTCAGATAGCAGCTCACTCACTTGTACTTTTACTATAAAACTTGCACCCACCTATCTAGTGCATAAACTGTTAACTAAACTAAAGCCATGCTCCCCCTCTGCCAATAGACTTCCAACAGAATACTTAAAAATTGCTTCAGATGCCATAGCATACCCTTTTTGCATTCTCATCAGTCAATCCTTCTCTGAACCATACGTTCCACAACTTTGGAAAAAATCCATTATATGTCTGCTACATAAAGATGGTAATGCTAGTGATCTATCTAATTACTGGCCCATCTCTATACTCTCTCCTCTATCTAAAATCCTAGAAAAGTGCATACCCACTCAACTGTTAAAATATCTCATCCACAACAGCTTACTTGCCCCTGCTCAACATGGCTTCCGCCCTGCACATAGCACTACCACTGCCTTAATTTCATTTACCAGCACTGTTAACAAAGCCTTAAATGCTTGTCACACCCTAAACTACTACAACTACAGTCCTTAACTGCTCCCCACATTCACTGGCTTGGTTCTCCAACTATCTTTCTGACAAGAAACAATCTGTAAAATGGCAGAACAAGCAATCTGAATATCTCCTAAACAAAACAGGAGTTCCCCAGGGGCCCATTCTTGGGCCACTATTATTTAAAATTTTTATCAATAACCTCCACAAAGCTTCCTGTCTTAGTAGTCTAATCCAATATGCAGATGATTCTACAATAATATTCTATGCCAACAACCTGACAGGCCTTCAATATCTAACACAAAAAGCCTTCACTTATATTGAATCCTGGCTAAATAATACCCAACGTCTACTCAACCCCCCAAAAAAGTTAAACTCCTAATATTTTCATACAAACCCTTAAATCAAGACTTCAAAATAATCTCACAAAATAATACAGAAATAGATCAAGTAAAATCATCAAAACTTCTGGGCATCACAATTGATGACAAACTCTCCTTCAATAATCAATAAGCTTGTTTCTCACCTTTCCTGTAACTAGTCTAGTCCAGATACAGATTTGCTGTATCCAAGACTGTGTTATAAGTTTCTGAGTCCCCCAGAACTTTCTGTGTTGGAGGGAAGCCTTCTAGCTTATCAGCGGGAGTAGTAAGCACTAGGTAGCCAATCTACCACACGAGGAGTGGTTTCTGGCCCAGAAATTGTAGTTTATTGGCTGTTCGGGCAATTTTCAATCCCTTTCAACTTTTTGGTTTAAAAGCTCATGTTTTCGCGTTTGCGCTTGTTTAAGATCCACAGATCCTGTTTTGGCATCCTGCAGACTACAAGAGCAACTGGAAGGAGAAAGAGAGACTTTAGGTGCCTTTATTGATTTTTTTCTGAATTTATTGCTTTCTGCACTTGTTTTAAGTCATTTTTAATATAACTGCATTTATTTAAACTGTATTTTCCCTAATATTGCTACACACTCAGGTATGCTAGTTTGCATAGCATTTAAAGTGTGTTTTATTACTGTTTAACTGCTTTTCTGCAAAAACAAAACAAAAAAAGTTTTAAGATTGTTTCCCACCTTTCCTCTAACAAGTCTAGTGCAGATACAGATTTGCTGTATCCAGGACTGTTTATAAGTTTCTGACTCCCCCAGACCTTTCTGTGTTGGAATGAAGCCTTCTAGCTTATCAGTGGGAGTGGTAAGCACTAGGTAGCCTATCTACCACAACAGGAGTGGTTTCTGGCCCAGAAATTTTAGTTTATTGGCCATTTGGGCAGTTTGTAATCCCTTTCAACTTTCTGATTTAAAAGCCCATGTTTGCATGGATTTGTGCTTGTTTAAGCTCTGTGGATCCCCCAAGAAAGAGAGACTTTAAGTGCCTTTTTTGATTTATTTCTGAATGTATTGCTTTCTGCACATGTTTTAAGTCTTTTTTAAATATAACTGCATTTATTTAAACTGTATTTGCCTTAATATTGCTACACACGCAAGTGTGCTAGCTTGCACAGCATTTAAAGTGTTTTTTTATTACTGCTTAACTGATTTTCTGCAAAAACAAAACAAAAAAAGTTCTAAGTTTCTTTCCCGCCTTTCTTGTAAGTAGTCTAGTCCAGATATAGATTTGCTGTATCCAGGACTGTTTTGTAAGTTTCTGAGTCCCCCAGACATTTCTGTGTGGGAGGGAAGCCTTCTAGCTTATCAGTGGGAGTGGTAACACTAAGTAGCCTATCTGTAACAAGAGGAGTGGTTTCTGGCCCAAAAATTGTAGTTCATTGGTCGTTTGGGCAGTTTTCAATCTCTTTCAACTTTCCGGATTAAAAACCTGTGTTTGCACGGGTTTGCGTGCCTTGCAGTGCCGCTAAGCTGAGGTAAACTATTACTGGTGCCACAAAGTCTGCTCTTCAATTTTTCCCTTAGATATTTCTAGATCTCTTCTGTCTTGCACTTTAATAAGCTTATTTAACTAGCACTTCATCAGGCTTTTTGTAGCAATTATTGTGGAACACATAAGTGCTCTCAGCACTAGATGCCCTATAAGGAAACAGCTCCAGTACTTAGAAATGATGGCCTCCCCTCCTGGCATGTCTAAAAGACAGTTCCCTGTGCTTTCTCCTATTAACCTGGTGAACTTCGGAATTTGGGGCAGTGTAGCAGCTGCCACATGTACACAGACAACCTCTCCTCTTACCTCCCAACACTCAGACTTGTGAAAGATGCACTTATATCTCCAAATTGGAAGCCATGCACTCTTTAGCCAAGACCGGAAAAGCTGGTCTAGAGGAGAAGGTCAGCACTTGCACCACACTACATGGAACACATAGCCCTCCAAAACACCCACTATCACAGCTCTCACATAAAAACACAAACCAATCAAGACTTCAAAATAATCTCACAAAATAATACAGAAATAGAACAAGTAAAATCATCAAAACTTCTGGGCATCACAATTGATGACAAACTCTCATTCGATAATCAGTAAGTTTGTTTCCCACCTTTCCTGTAACTAGTCTATTCCAGATACAGATTTGCTGTATCCAGGACTGTTTTGTAAGCTTCTGAGTCACCCAGACATTTCTGTGTTGGAGGGAAGCATTCTAGCTTATCAGTGGGAGTAGTAAGCACTAGGAGGCCTATCTACCACAAGAGGAGTGGTTTCTGCCCAGAAATTGTAGTTTATTGGCTGTTTGGGTAGTTTTCAATCCCTTTCAACTTTCTGGTTTAAAAGCCCATGTTTGTGTGGGTTTGCACTTGTTTAAGCTCCGCGGATCCCGTTTTGGCACCCAGCAGACTACAAGAGCAACTGGAAGGAGAAAGAAAGCCTTTAAGTGCCTTTTTAATTTTTGTCTGAATTTATTGCTTTCTGCACTTGTTTTAAGTTGTGTTTAATATAAATGTGTTTATTTAAACTGTATTTGCCTTAATATTGCTACACACTCAAGTGTGCTAGCCTGCACAGCATTTAAAGTGTTTTTTATTACTGTTTAACTGCTTTTCTGCAAAAACAAAACAAAAAAAATGTTCTGAGCTTGTTTCCCACCTTTCCTGTAACTAGTCTAGTCCAGATACAGATTTGCTGTATCCAGGACTGTTTTGTAAGTTTCTGAGTCCTTCAGACCGTTCTGTGTTGGAGTAAAGCCTTCTAGCTTATCAGTCAAAGTGGTAAGCACTAGGTAGCCTATCTACCATACGAGGAGTGGTTTCTGGCCCAGGAATTTTAGTTTACTGGCCATTTGGGCAGTTTTCAATCCCTTTCAACTTTCTGATTTTAAAGCCCATGTTTGCACAGGTTTATGATTGTTTAAGCTCCGTGGATCTCGTTTTGGTGTCCTGCAGACTACAGGAGCAACTGGAAGGAGAAAGGGAGACTTTAAGTGCCTTTTTGATTTTTTTCTGAATTTATTGCTTTCTGTGCTTGTTTTAAGTCATTTTTAATATAGCTGCATTTATTTAAACTGTATGCGCCTTAATATTGCTACACACTCAAGCGTGTAGCTTGCACAGCATTTAAAGTGTTTTTTACTGTTTAAATGCTTTTCTGCAAAAACAAAACAAAAAAAAAGTTTTAAGCTTGTTTTCCACCTTTCCTGTAAGGAGTCTAGTGCAGATACATATTTGCTGTATCCAGGACTGTTTTGTAAGTTTCTGAGTCCCCCAGACCTTTCTGTGTTGGAGTGAAGCCTTCTAGCTTATCAGTGGGAGTGGTAAGCACTAGGTAGCCTATCTAACACAACAGGAGTGGTTTCTGGCACAGACATTTTAGTTTATTGGCCATTTGTGCAGTCTACAATCCCTTTCAACCTTCTGATTTAAAAGCCCACGTTTGCATGGGTTTGTGCTTGTTTAAGCACTGCGGATCCTGTTTTGACATCCTGCAAGTGGAAGGAGAAAGAGAGACTTTAAGTGCTTTTTAATTTTTTTCTGAATTTATTGCTTTCTGCACTTTTTTAAGTCATTTTTAATATAACTGCATTTATTTAAACTGTATTTGTCTTACACTCAACTGTGCTAGCTTGCACATCATTTAAAGTGTTTTTTATTACTGTTTAACTGATTTTCCTGCAAAAACAAAACAAAAAAAAGTTCTAAGCTTCTTTCCTGCCTTTCCTGTAACTAGCCTAGTCCAGATACAGATTTGCTGTATCCAGGGCTGTTTTGTAAGTTTCTGAGTCCCCCAGACCTTTCTGTGTTGGAGGGAAGCCTTCTAGCTTATAGTGAGAGTGGTAAGTGGTAAGCACTAAGTAGCCTATCTATAACAAGAGGAGTGGTTTCTGGCCCAGAAATTGTAGTTTATTGGCCATTTGGGTAGTTTTCAATTCCTTTCAACTTTTTGGTTTAAAAGCCTGTGTTTGCACGGGTTTGTGTGCCTTGCAGCACAAGCTGAGGTAAACTATTACCGGTGCAAGAAAGTCTGTTCTTCAGTTTTTCCCTTAGAACTTGCTAGATCTCTTCTGTCTTGCACTTTAATTAGCTTATTTAACTAGCACTTCACCAGGTTTTTTGTAGCAATTATTGTAGCACACATAAGTGCTATCAGCACTAGATGTCCTATAAGGAAACAGCTCCAGTACTTAGTAATGATGACCACCCCTCCTGGGATGCCTAAAGAACAGTTCCCTGTGCTTACTCCTATTAGCCTAGTGAACTTGGGCATTCTGAGGCAGTGTAGCAACTGCCTCATGTAAACAGACAACCCTTTCCTCTTACCTCCCAACACTCAGACTTGTGAGAGATGCACTTCTGTGTCCATATTGGAAGCCATGCACTCTCTATCCAAGACCAGAAAAGCTGGTCAAGAGGAGAAGGTCAGCACTTGCACCACACCACATGGAGCACATAGATTGGTACTAAGCTAATAGCCCTCAAGAACACCCACCATCACAGCTCTCACATAAAAACACAAACCACACACCCACCTTCATGGAGGCTCTCAATAAAAATCTATCCAAATAGCAGAAACCTCCAAGGCAGAAATGCACTCGATCACCACAACACAGCAGAAACCACAAGACACATAGCTCTCCTACACAGTGTGCCCCTCAACCTAAGCCCCTAAGCCAAAACAAGCTGCCCAATACATTAATCATCGGCGACTCAATAGTGAGGCACACATATTTCCCACTCACTAGGGTGAATAAGGAGAAGGTAACAGTCAGCTGTCTATCAGGTGCCAGAATCCGTCACATAACACATGCACTCAGGTCACTCCACAAGTACAAGTATTAGTATGTCATTGTCCATGTGAGTGTGAATGACCTGAAATGCACCTCCCTGGACTACATGAAATGATACATGTTGGAGCTCATGGGTTATGTGGCCCAGGCAGGTATGACCCTAGCCCTGAGCAGCATCATACTGTTGCCCAGAATGATAGCACAGTACAAGCAGAAAATGACTGACTTCAGCAATTGGCTGTTTCTGGTGTCATTCTAGAGGAATCCAGTATCTGTCTGCTTGGGATGACATGACTGACAGACCTCAATGCTTTGCCAGAGATGCCCTGCATCTGTCACCCCTGGGTTTCTGGGTATTGGCTAAAGCTCTTGCCACCACTATAGTGCCCTTTTTAGGCGGCATTCCAAAAACCAAATTACCACCATAACAGCTATAAATAAATGCAATCTGAGGGTCATGCTGCTCAGCACTAGAAGTCTAAATCTGAAGATGCACTCCTCAAAATGGAGAACATCGACGCGACATTTGTTCTGTAACAGAGACCTGCTTTAAAGCAACAGAAAGCACCCCTGCACTACCAGGCTATAATTAATTTCACACCTTTAACATGGACCAAAGCTCCAAAAGTGGTAGTGTCTCCATATTCATAAAGGATATGCACACCTCCAGACAAGTAGCCCAGCATAATGCATTAGAGATACTTCAGGTACAACTAACACTGGGTAAGTGGTGATTCAGGTTGTAGCCTGCTACAGTCCCCGATCATGTTCTAAGACTCTCACTCCACATTCCTAAGCACCTTGGAATCTATTAGGGTCCAACCCAGCACTCTCATACAAGGTGACTTCAACTACCCCTCTATCAACTGGGAGAACTATTTATGCACCAGTACAATGGTCCAACACTTCCTGGAATACATCAATTCCAATGCCTTGGACCAGCTCATTCTTACCCCCACTAGAGGAAGCAACATCCTTGACTTGGTTATTACTAACATGGGCAACCGTTGCTCTACACCAAGAGTCAATTCCTCCCTGGTTACATCTGACCACAAACTAATTACCATGGAAATCCACATTTCATCCACACACCCATGCAAAGGTAACCACCATGAAAAACTTCTCCAAAGCTGACTTTGGACTCCTAAAAATAGTGGTGGCTAACTTCACGGTACCCATGCCAATGGAAAATAGAGGCAAGACTGCCGAATCATACACTAATGCACTATACGAACACATACATAAATGCATGGAACTAGCCATACCCAACAGAACCAAGATGCTCTCCTCCAAAAAAAGGAAGCCGATCTGGTGGTTCCCTGCCATTATGATGCTCTACAACAGAAGGAAGAAACTGTTGCAGAAAAAGGTAAAGTCCCAAGACAGGAAAAACTCCCTTATTAGCCTCGACAAAAAGTTGAGATCCCTCATCAAATCCTCTAAAGCCACTTATGAAGGCAGAGTTGCAGCAGAAACTAAAAATAACCACAAAGCCTTCTATAGTTATATCAAGAATCTCCATGGCAATACTCAGATTTGTTCTGAGTTACTTCACAATGGCACCTCCTATATTGAGCCAACAGATATTGCCAACATACTGGCCAACAGATTCAGTGCCAACTTTACCCCTCTCTCCCCCCACCAAAGGACCAATCACGATACCGGAAGAATGCCAGGCACCCAGTATTACTGCAGTCAGGTTGAAGCTGCATTGTCCAAGGCCAAGAATACAGCTTCCATGATACCCAATAATATCCCTGGCTGTGTTCTACATGAATTACAAAGTGAACTGGCACCACATCTGTGTGCCCTGTTCACTCACAACCTTACCTCAGGCTTTGTCCCTAATGAATGGTGCACTGCTACAGTCATCCCCCTCCATAAAGAGGGAGCAATTACAGACTCTGGGAATTATTACCTCATTAGCCTAATGAGTCTAATCTCCAAGACTATGGAGTGCATCATCATGGACCTAATTAACAATGATATAGGTAATCTCGAAACTCTGGATCCCATGCAATTTGGTTTTGTGAAAGAGAAATCATGCCTGCTCAACCTGGCCGATTTGTTTGAGTCAGTCACAAGAGCTGTGTTGTTGTTGTTGTTGTGTCTTTTGGCTTTTCCCAGTTAGGGGTCGCCACAGCAGAACTCCGGTCCGCTAATGATCGGCAGTAAGTTTTTATGTGCTGAGTTGCCAGCCCTGACGCACAACCTTCAACGAAGGTACGCCCATTCACGCATGCATGTCTCCACACAGAAGACACTCTAGCTGAGAACTGAACAGGGCAACATCCTGCTGTGAGGCGACAACGCTACCGCAGCACCACCGCCGCAGTTTTGAGGCTAAATCAGTGCATACAGCCTACCTTGATTTAGCCAAGGCCTTTGATATGATTTTTCACTCAGGAATTACTGATAAACTCACCAATCTAGGCATCAACCCCTATATCACCAGGTGGGTTGTAAAACTGACTCACAGATAGAACCCACAGTGTGAAAGTAGTGGACTCCAAGTCAGACTGCTGACCAGTCATGAGTGGAATCACACAGGGATCGGTCCTGGGTCCTCTCCTGTTTGGCATCTACTTCTCAGAATTCCAGGCCAGCACGGAGTGACTCTGGATGATCAAGTTCGCAGATGAATGCAAGCTGGGAGCCATTATTAACTCCCAAAGGGATGCAGACATCCTACAGAAAGGCCTCATTGAGAACAATGACTGGTGTTGAAATCATGGCCTTAATCTTAATGCCAAAGAAATGCTTTGTCATCCCATTTGGGAAAAGCTCAGTTCCCACTAATTACCACATTGATGGGAGCCCACTGAATACTGAAGGCATTATAAGAGGTCTGGGGACACAGGTTGACAGCAGCCTTTCCTTCAACCACCACATTGCCACTGTGGTCAGAAAGTCCTTCTATGTGGCACATCTCATTACCAAAGGTTTTGCATCCAGGAAAAAAGAGGTCATCATCTCTCTCTACTCTTCCCTCATCAGACCAATCATTGAGTATAATGCCCCATTTGGCATGTACCTCACTACTGCAACAGCTGGAGAGGCCACAAACGTACCTCACAAAGAGGATCATTGGCCTTAAACACATGTCCTACATGGACAGACTCAAACAACTTCAACTATTCTCTGTCTCATATCATCTACTAACAGGTGATCTCTGCTTGACTTACAAAGCCATGTCTGACCCAGCTCTGTTAGAAATGCTATGTCTAAAGAAATCACAATCCCTCCACACCACATGCTCCAGAGACCTCAACCTTATTACCACAATCAACAGAACATGCTGGAGGGACAGGTTCATAACCCAGAGACTGCCCATGCTCTGGAATAGACTTCCCATACATGTCAAACAGAGCATCTCACTGGGTTCTTCAAGAGAAATCTTGATGAGTGGATGGGAAATAGAAAGTTCATCCTGGGAATAACTCCTGTGGCTCTACTCGATAGAAGCAGTGGGAGCTAACGTTGGGCGGCATGATGCCAGAGCAATTCTATAGGCTAGGTTTGTAAAGGGTCCAGGCCCTTTAACCTAGTACACACCTATGAACCTATGAACCTATAATGTAATCATGAAAACCCATTTCAAACTTGGTAAACTATACAGGCATAAATATTTTATGAACACACCCACCAAGTTAAAACTGGCCACCTCTATTCTCCTCCCCACCCTTCTTTATGGTAGCCCTATTTTTACCAGCATACATACAACTCTTAAAAATAAATTATTGTCCTGCTACTATAAAATAGCAAAATTTGCCTGCAACATGCTAATGCAAACCCATCATTGTCTTGCCTTAAAAAGTATAAACTGGCTCAACTTCTCCCACTGTCTACAATACAACCAACTAAAATTTACTCACAAACTACTATATAACCTCAACTTTTGCCCCTCTCATCAGACCATCCTACATACATACACCCCTGCATGTAATCTTAAGTCCTCAAGCAAATAGCTGCTAAACATATGCAAGCCCAACAAATATGCTGGGCAAAGCCTTTATTCCTTCATCATCACCATAGCTTGGAATTCACTACCCTCTTCCATGACCCATACAGACTCCTTAAAAGCATTCAAAACTGCACTAAAATCCCATTACCTCAATAATCAAACATGTTCTTGTAACAACTCACTTAAACCTCCTTAAACAGGTCACTGTCTCTGTCACTAGTCTCCATCAAATAATGTCCTTTAACTCATACACCTTTTATTTTGAATCCTAAATTTTTCTTTACTATACCTCTAGAGTATATTATTCTACATGCTACTTTACTCTGCTCCTGCAGCAGCTTTATGGACCAAAAAAATAGAGAGAGATGTGAATTCTGCTTATACAAGCCTGTACAAAACTGCTTATAGTTTTCATACTGTAACTACCTTAAATTTCTGTAAATACTTGTTGATATGTATGATGTTTACTTGAACTGGTAACTGATGAGTGATGTAAAATTGTAGCTCCAAGTGATGTTCCTTATACTCTGTATATAACTGTTATTTTGATATGATGTTCTGTAACCTTTCTTGGAGCTTTCTCCCCAGTTCTCCACTGAAAATGCATTTCTGACCCAGTGGACTTTCCCAGTTACCAAATGTCAATAAATAAATAAAATAATAAAGCTTGATTGGGGTTTTGCTGACTCACCCTTGCACTGCACTGAGCATGTCCTTTTCACTGAACTAGTCTTAGAACTTGCTGGAAAACTACAGGTTTTACCTGCCACACCCACAGGGGTTACAGATGCCATCTGCTTAGGCCTGCTTCTGCTAGCCACATGTTGCATGCTGTCTACATTTGCTCTGGAGCCTATTGAAACTGTGCTCTTATCACCTGCAAGCATAGTTGTGCGCCTTTCTGTAACTTCATGGATTTGACAAATCTCAATAGCTTTGCTCAGCATTAAATCACTGTCATGAAGCAAAATCTTTCTTACTACAGCACTATTAATACCACACACAAGCCTATCCTTTATTAAGTCTTCTTCTAAGTCACCAAACGTACACATTTTTATCTCTGTTTCTCAGGACAGTAATATAAGCTGCAAATGTTTCTTCTTGCTTTCAATCTCTTGTGTAAAACAAATGCCTCTAATGTAACATTTGTCTGGGGGTTGCACATTTCCCTGAATTTGCATTTCAAACACTCAGGTTATTCCCTTGATTCAGCCTGTACAACAATATGATGGTTTTCCCCTTCTCCTTCATATACTGCTGATGATATACAAATCAACGCTCTCTTAAAATGGCCTCTGACCCAGCTAGGTTTAGCAAAATGAATGCCCTGGTGCATGTATCTTTGTCAGAATAAGCTGCTTGTATAAAAATATCATACTCTTGCTCAAATATTCTCCAGTTCTTTGCAATATTCTGATCAAGTATAAGTGGAGCTGGTCTGCAAAATGCCTCTGCCATATTAACACATATCAGTGAAGACTTTTGCAAGTATGCACAACAGACACACATATACATAAACATATACCAGAAACTTATGCCAGTACTTGTAACTATGCCCAGTAGCACAACAAGCCTCTGAATAACTGTACATTGTGAAATAAGTCTCCTGGGCACAAGAATACTCTTGAAATCACTGTACTGTAAGAAATCACCTCTTAGTGTAAGAAACATTTCAAAATAACTGTAATGTATGAATAAACTAGGCAGAAGAAGCTCAAAATAAAAAAAAAATAACTAACTGCACTTTGTGAATAAACAGTACACAGTACACTGAAACTTTCCCAAACTGGCTGTGCATTGCTAAATAATTCTTTACAGTGCAAGAAACACTCGGCAATGGCATCACTCTGTGACTAGACACATCCAGCACAAGAAACTTTTCAAAATGGCTGTATTTTGACTGCACTTTATGAAATAGTTGCATATTAAACACAAATAAACTCTTCAGAATAAATGCACAGTAATAAGCACAACACTGTAAGCACTTTTACATACTTTGAGATACATCGAATAACTCTAGTTATGCCCCCAAGAACTTCAATCAATGCAATGCCCTCAGTAGCTTCAATCAATGCGAAACAGTACTTTATGCCAAAACAGAGTACTTTGCCAAAAAAAAAAAGATGCAGTCTCCTTGCTTTATTTATGGTTAATGTGTCCTTTTTGTCCTTTACTATATTCATTTTGCTTGTTTAATCTTTTTTATGCCCATTATACTTTTCGTGTGCTTGTTTTACTCTAAACATGCTCGTTTTATTTTAAGCATGCTCATTTTGCAGTTCTGAGGTAATTCCAAACCCCTTATGTGCTTTCTGATAATCATTTTATCAAATATCTTAATTTCAAACATTTTGTTTAATTAATAAACTTTTTTTGTTCCTCCTGCTTGCTTAATAATGTGTTCTGTGCCCTTGTAATGCTCCATTTTATCTTTTTTTAATAAATAAATTGTTTGTGCACATTTTCATTACCTTTCATTCATTTCTGGCCCTTTTTTGTACTTGGTTCACTTAGTTTACCTTCCGTGTCAACTCTGCACCTCGTAACTCTGAAAAGCAGTCTCTGGAATCCCACCTCTGACACCATGTCACTCGTCTGGTCAGGATAAAACAGAAAAACATTTTTGGATTTTGTTAAAGCAGCTTTATTATGTACAAAGACATCAGGATTGAGGTTTAATAACTTTAAATTAGATAAACATATAAACAAACTAGCTATTACACTCATTCATGCTCACTTTCTGGCTGCACCACAAAATGGCAATGAAGCTAGCACATGCTTACTATTTACATGCACATGCTGTCCTTGAAACCCTTCTTAAATGTACAACACACACACACACACACACACACACACACGCACACACACACACACACACACACACACACACACACACACACACACACACACACACACACACACACACACTATTCTACAATATGTAACTGTGAAGATAAGTACTTAAAGTTTCTAATATGCTTGCATGTATTTTGCCTATGTACATATTGCCATTGCCCTTTTAATATGAATGTGTGGTGTAGCCCATTTAATAAGTAGCCTGTATCATTATTCATTGCAATTTCTGAACAGCAGTCAGTTGGGTGTGAGATGCAAAGTATTAACATAATTTCTGCTGAGCTGCCATGCTCATTATAATAAAATTTACCTGATTGCTAAAATAAATGCTGATGCATGTCATTACCAACTTGACCAACAAAGTAAATAGTGCAAGCAAGACTTAGTGATTTTTGACATGATGTCATAACTGGGGTCATCCCGATAGAAAAAAAAATGCCTGTCACGCCATCTCAAATGATGTGAAAATATTATGTGTTAAAATTCTTTGAACAGAAAAAAGTGTTTTTATCTCACAAATCCCAAGTTTAACTGATTTTAAACCGATTAGTCAAAAACAACAAATGTCTTCTGCCATAACAACGTTTAATCCATTGGAGGCATTTGACTTCTTAAAACCCCTTGGCTGACCTGTTTGGGGAAAAAGATCCAGTTTCATTTAGCAACAAAATAAGATAAAGAATCAATAGAAATCCAGGTAATCATGTTTTTTCATGACTTTGGGCCATGACACAGGGGCTAAGGTGTTACATATGAGTCAGAAATGTAAAAACGTATTGAACATTTTGTGCCAAAGAGAAATATGATACATGGGAGAGCATGTTTTCTCCTATGCATACATATAAAGGGCGAATGTCTTGCATTGTTTGTAAGGTGATTATATGAAGTGGTACCAAATTTTGTTTTTAAAGACACAAAAGCTGAACAAATAAGGAAAATAACTGTGACTGAGCTAGCTAATATAGATATGCAGTAAAGGTTACAGCTTGAAAATAATCTAACTTTAGAAAAAGCAATACAAACCATCAGAGAGGCAGAATTCATAAAAAAAGACAAAATCAAGCATGGCAACTGATGTGTATAAGATAAAATGCAAAGTTACTGGCAAGTTTTGTTAAAGGCATAATGCCAGTTAAACTAAGCAAATGTTCGTGAAGCAAAGTTCGAGAAAGCCTGGCAAATGCACTAGGCGTGATGATCACCACAATGAGTCAGAGCAGTGTGCGGCACATGGCATGAGGGGTAAGAGGTGTAAATTACTGGACATTTTGCTGCAGTTTTTAAAACAAAGCAGGTTAAAGAAGTTGCTTCTGAAAATATGAGTGTGAATAAAAATACTGTTCGTTTTTTTTTTTGGGGGGGGTGGCTTCAGTAACTACTGTGGTTGATGTAGAAGCAGGCTGGCAATTTAAATTCCTGTTCATGGAATGCATGTGAATTTCAAGACCTATATAGGGGCTGATGTTTCTCTGTTATCATGTGCTACATATAAAAGTTTCCCAAAGTGTCCAGAGCTGCAAGGAGAAGAAATAGAAGAAATTGAAATTCCTAGCCCTGCAGGCAAACTCAGTTGCATTGGTAGATTTCTAGCAATTTCTGAGTGGATGGGGCACTAGTTTGAGTTTTGGGTTTTATGTGCTAGATAGCTTGTACATAAATAATCAGCTTAGCAGATCTGGGGCATGCAAAATGGGCTTAATTGCTACAATAAATGTAGTGAATGTAAACACTTTTTCTTGAAATTTGCCTGCTTGACTGTAAGCCAGTAAAATTTAAATGAAAACCAATGCTGCTCTATATGTCTTGACTACACCCCGGAGGGTGCCGTTTCCTGTACTGTCTAACATAGATGCAGAAGCTGAACAAATGCATAGTCTTGACATTACTGAAAGTGTAATTGATTGATTATGTGCTCCTATATCCCAATTGGACAGAATGGATGCATGAGAATATGTATTCATTTAAAAACAGCTTAGTGATGTAGTCCTGAAAGAAATGCTCATTATACCTACACTAGATGACATAGCACCCAAGCTTTTTAATGTAAAAGTGTTTTCCAAGCTAGTAGCTAGATGCTTTCAGTGAATTATGACAAATACTCTTAGATAAAGAAAAGTCAAACACTAACAACCTTCATTACTTCCTATGGGCAAGTTCTCTTTCAAAAGGCTGCCATTTACTATAATCTAAGTACTTGAAATCTTTCAGCATTTCCTCATGGATTTGAATAGTGCTGTTGTTGTCATGTATTTGTTCTAGACAAAGCAAAACATGATTATAAGTTAGAGGCAGTTCTACAAACAATCAAAAAATCTAGTCAAGTTAAAGCAAGACAAATGTTGGTTTAGTAAGACAGAGTTTAGGTACATTAGGCACCACATAAATGAATAGTTGAGTTGCAAGATCCATTCTGTGTTACTGGATTAAGTCCTTTGCATGATCAACTGACTGGGAAAGTTTGTACCTGAGTTTTCCACAGTGGTTTGTCTTTTAACAGACATGTTAAAGAAAAATGTTCTGTTGACAAGAGGATATGCTCAAGCTCACGAATTCAACAAAGTTAAAGAAATGCTAACTGCAGCTCCAGTGTTGGCATTTTATGCCACTTAACTGACAACAGTGAGTGCAGATGCTGGTAGCTACAGCCTAGGTGCAGCTTAACCCCAAATGGATGAGCAAATGTTATGCTCTGTCACCTTTTGCTCCAGAATGCCAACAGACAATGAGTAAATGTTCACAGGCTAAAAAGCAATGTACTGCAAGTATGTGAGTGAGTGAGTGAAAAGTTCTCCAATAACTTATTAAAAATCAACAGCTTCCAGCTTCAAACTGATCACAAACCACTAGTTCCATTAATTAATACATACAACCTAGACAACGTGTTACCAAGGTGACAGTGGTTATTAATGAGATTAAGAAGGGCCAATGCCAGAGCAATACATGTGCCTGGAAAACAGGTGGTTTTCACAGATGTGCTATCCAGAAATGCTATGTATCAATCATTCTCAAGTACTGAAGATGACTTTGCAGCTTATGTGCACAGCAGAGCAAAAGATGACAAGACCTGTGACTATAAAAAAGACTAAAAACATAAGAAAACTAATAAAATGACCCAGAGTTGCAAGCTGCTGTTCATCATGTGTGTAATGGACGGACAAACTAACAGACACTAACCATGTCAGAACATGATGACTTATTGTTGTACCAAGACAAAATAATCTTACCCCTTAGCAAACAAAAATACTATGTCAAATACCTGATGATATTACGGTCTCACCAAATGCTGAGAAAGAGCTAAAATTTAAGTGCGGTTGACAAACATCAACAGGACATTGTTAGCTTAGTGCCAAAGTTTTGTTTTGTTCGTAAATCTTGATATGAACTACTAACATCAATGCCATTACCACAGGGTCCTGGGCAAAACATAACTGACTTGTGCAACTGTGTGAGCAAAACCTACCTTTTTGTTCTTGACAATTACTCTCAAGACACTGAAATACTTCAAAGGTAAACAATAACCAGCCAACAGATAATATCCATATTCTAGACCATGATTTCAAGGTATGGTACAACGATTGAACTGGTTACAGACAATGGTACATAATTTATGTCCAGTGAATTTCAACAGTTCATAGCTGACTGCTGTTTCACTCAAACTATGTCAACGTTCTCATTATCTGCATTCAAATATTGAATCTGAGAGAACAGTAAAAACAGCCAAGAATATACTAAAACAGAGAGACAGATCCTAATAAAACAGCATATTAAACTACTTCACCTGTACAACCAGATTAAGCCTTTCGCTTCTAAGTCATAACTTTAGCAAAGAACTGTAACATACAATACAATTAAACATAATGACAAAAGAGCTAAAGCTTTTTACAAAAAGATTTATAATCAGTATCATTCTGTACAGCTACTACCTGTCCTACATCCAAGTCAAGCTGTCCACATAAAATTAGAGGGGGAGAAAGAGGGGTACTACAGTGGTAACTGATCAGAGAACCACTGATCCACATTCTTACATTGTGCATATTACAGATGGATGACAATTTGATGCAATAGATAAGAAATCCAGGAGGTACCTTATGAGTGACAACCGGAATGCAGTTTTTCAGAGAACCAGCCAAACCAATATGAGCTGGAAATAACCAGATAGAGATCTGGCAAATCTGTTCCTGTACCATCAATGAATATACCTTAACAAGTATCTGAGATTATGGTGGAAGTCCAATTTATGGTTAGTAATCTGTGGCATTTGAGTTTTCAGGATACTGCCCAATAATATCAATAGTGGGGTATGGGCTGGGTAGCATTTACCCACAACTGCTATAACTACAATGTGAGAATGAAGCCTAGCTATGTAAAACAATCATATCCCTGAAAACTTCTCTCATATACTACAGTCTTGTTAATATTTATCTCTCATCGCTTACCCTATAATATCTTTCAGCCTTCCCCTTATCTCTCAGTGCAGCATGTAACACTCTACCTTTGATCTCTTTACATCCATACATAATTAAATTAGTACATTTTGCTTACTACCCTTTCTTACCCATACCTATTCTGCACTGTAAATAGACTCCTCACCACATAAGTTTAACCTCATTCATTTCAATATCCCCCACACCTAGACTCAAACAACCACACATCTCAAAATCACCTATAAGCCCAGAGACTAAACACAATCTATTATTCTACATTTCAGCTTCTACTTTTCCCAGATAATCCCTCCCTACTTCATATCTTAACTAGAGCCCCATCCCTTATTCTTTAAAACCTAATATTTCTACATTAAAGGAATGTTTTTCCCACAATTCCTTATACTCGTATTGCTGCTCCTACTTGCACATTTAATATACTACCAACATCCATTACCTCCACAATTCCAATAAAACTCTTATATTGTGTTCTCCAAGTAGAATTCTTCTGAAGCTCATCTCCCAATCATACCTTATCTATATCAGCACTCATACATCCTACTGCTCAAGAACAATTATCCAGAGCAACAATCAATTACTCACAAACTGAATATTAAATATAACTCAAGCAAAAATACTTCCAACCATACTATCATACCTCCGTAACCACAAAACTCAGCTGTGACATCCACCCAAACCCAGGTCCAGTTCAACATATTCAGGCACCAGGCAGCATATCTCCATCAGCTCCTTTACCACTACCACCTCACCCACAATCTTACCCTGGCCATCATATTCCACACCACCTTACAAACTATTTATAACAAACTCCCTGAAGTGCATGCATGGATAGCATTACCTAATCCAAACATCTTACTTGCCACAGAAACCTGTCTATGCCAGAAAACAAAAAAAAAGGAAGAAATTGTCCTGCTAGGCTATAGTACTATCAGACTAGACAGAGTCAACAACAAACCTGATGGTGTTGCTATTTTTTTACAAGAGCACACTAGATATCTTCATTTTCCCCCACCTCCTGCCAACTTTCTCTAACCCAGAAATTCTACTAACCATGCTAAAATTAAACATTCTTATTACAGTTGCAGTCATGGGTAAATATATAGCCCTGGTAACAATGATAAAACACCGGAAGATATTCTCTGTTGGGCCTCCTCAAAAATTCCTCATGAAACCATAATATTGGTTGATGTTAATATAGACTGGCAAACTATATAATCTGAAAATCCAGCTAGTAATATACATCTGTACAAGTTCACCTAACATAATACCACACCGACCAGATATAACAAAGCCATAGCCAGACAAGCAACACTTGTCTGGATCCTCGCCAAATAAAATGTATTCCCATGGAACTCTATCAAACAGCCTAAGTGATCACTAATTTATACCATAAGGTACAAAAGAAACAGCCCTAAAACCCATCCTTACAGCCTGGTACTAGAACTTACTACTTTTCATGAAGACATTTTTATTAATACATCTCATTGACTGGGAGTCACTAAAGACTCCCCAGAGATAATGCTCTCTCTGAGTTGTATGAAATCTTCTTATGTATTCTAAACACACTAGCCACCTTCAGAGTAAAAACAGTCAAAGCCAACCCTGTCCCATGGCTATACTTAGCAACTAAATGGCTCATGAAACAAGGATATAAAGCAGAGAAAAAGTAAAACAGCGCCCACTTTACTAGCATAGACAACTAAGAAACCTAACAAAACAACTTTTTACCAAAGATAAGAAAGCCTGTTACTCAACCAATCATAACATATACACTAATAATCCAAAACTGTTCTGTGCCTCAGTAAATAAACTGTTAAATACCTCAAATAATGAATGCCTACTATGCCTGTCCCTGACAATTTACCTGGTGAATATCTTAAAATATCAATTGAGGTTATTGCATATCCGTTTTCAATTCTGATAAATTGAGCCATATTGGAAAATAAAGTTCCCTCACTATGAAAAATCATTCATTATTCCACTGCACAAGGGTGGAATCAATACAGATCTTTCAAACTATAGGCTGATTACCATCTTACCATTTCAACTGAAAATATTAAAAACATTTATACATAACAACTTCTCAGATATGTAATAGATAACCATTTTCTGTCTGCAGCCCAAAATAGCTTTGCTGAATTTTAATACTGTCAACACTCATAGAAATGCCAAAAGCCTAGTCTCCACCATCTTCCTAGACTTATCGAAAACTTTTGATAATGTCTCCCAACAGAAATCCTTACATACATTTTCATGCTTAGGACTCACCAACTCTTCACTGCAATGGTTCCTTACTTACTGCTCAAACAGAGCACAAGCAATGAAATGGAAAATTAATTTCTTCCTTCTTGCTTGTAGTTATTGATATCCCACAAGGATCTATACTAGGTCCCATACTTTTCAGCATATTCATCAATGACATCTACACTGCAACAAAAAATGCTATATTAGTTAAATATGCTGATAACATGACCCTAATTTGCTCTGCCAGATCTCTGTCTGAACTCCAATACCTTGCACAGAAATTCTTCTTATTGACAAAAACATGGATAAATAATTCACAACTACTACTAAACCCTTAAAAAAAAAACAGTATTCACTATTGTCTCTGCCAACAACACCATGATAGAACAAATAAATCACACAAAATTACTGGGTGTGATCATAGATGACCAGTTAAAATTTGACAACCATGTATCACGTGTGGAAAAAAGAATCATAAAAACTATGTACATTATACAGATTAAAATCCTATCTCACAGACATTGCCAGAAGACATGTAGCCTCTACTTTCTTACTGCCATCTCTCCTCTATGCTGCTCCAGTCCTCACTAACCCTCAAGTCTGACACCTGTCCAAACTTAAGTAATTCTATAATAAAACAGACAAATTGAAGTAAACTATACACCTGTCCAAACTTGAGTAATGCTATAACAAAATAAACAAATTTGAAGTAAACTATAATGATAGAATGCACTACTGCCTAGCTCTCAGAGAATTAAACTAACGACAATACAGACTTCTCTATAAGCCAGAAAATTGCCAAGTCCTTAACAACTTAATACACTACTCCACCAACAGAATGCTATCGAGAAAAACTCCTGATCACTACATCCAAGCCTTCTAATACTGTAGGTGACTGTATGTATAAAAATAAGGTAGCCAAAGTGTGGAACCACATCCCACTAACACTGCAATCCATTTAGAATGCGAACTCATTTAAAACAACTATACATTCACCTGTCAGATCAATGGATCTGCTCCTGTATATCTCCAGGATAAATGCCGCTGTTATCTTCAGCTTGTCATATAGTCAAACCACTTCTCTTCATTTAGAATCCTATACCCCACAACAAGTCTTTACCAATTCCTGAATATATTTACTAGCATTCCTCAGCCATATACCTAGTTTTGTGACACTTTTCAACCCCCCCACCTCTGTACTTCTAATAGAACATTATGATAACCATATATATAATTATCTATAAACCTGCTTTATACCTCACTTCTTAACCACAATCTTAACATTTTCTGCCCTGCCTATTTCCTTCCTTCGCTTCCATTTTTTTTGAATGTCTAAGCACAGATCTTTTATCTATTTGACAAACCCACTCATACACATTTTCATATGCTTAATGTTCATTATCTACTAATACAAAAGTATGTTTTATATTTTGTAGCTGCCTTTATTTCATATGAATATAATCTAATTAGCAAATCAACATCTAATTGTTAATGTATATTACTTAATAACACAAAAGAAAACACCCACAAGGGCTGATAACTGATAATTCAAGGTAAACACCACAAAGCACAATCCGAATTCCACAGTAGAGCAACGTTGATTTATTAAAACAAATAACATCCACGACTAAGCGCTTTCGCCAGCAATCTGGCTTCGTCAGAGTCCACTCTGATGAAGCCAGATTGCTGGCGAAAGCGCTTAGTCGTGGATGTTATTTGTTTTAATAAATCAACGTTGCTCTACTGTGGAATTCGGATTGTGCTTTGTGGTGTTTACCTTATATTACTTGATGTCTGTTTATGTATATTACTGAATGTTTATTTAAAAATGTTTGTAATAAGTTGGAGCTCTTCTCCCCAGGCCACTGATGAAAATGGGTTTTTGACTAAACTCAGAGGAACAAACCCAGTAAACAAAATCAGAATAAATTAAATAAATAAAACTAAAATTAGAAATGGGTGATCACTACACAACCTGCACATCCATATTGGCTGTTACTACTATACCAAACCACAGCTGTTTTTTAGAAAGTTGTTTTTGTAGTGTTTGCTACACTGAACGTTGTAGATGATGTTTATATGTTTCTTTTGAATATTTTTTTATTTTACTTGCTTAACAATTGTTAAATAAGCAGTGTGACTCAGTTTTAAACTGGAAAGTCACACTTGAATCATTTTGCGATAACTATTTAATGTGCTTCTATTTTCATGAGTATCTGTTTAACTGTGCTGCTGAGTCTACAGTCAATAGATGGAAGAACCATTCTTTTAAGCAGTCAAAAAGCAGTAATTTCATGATTGTTCTCCTATTTCCTGCTTTGATCCCTGCTGCAGCTTGTATTTTTCCATGAAGGAATAAAGCTATCTAGACTATTCAGCCACTTCATTTAGTAGTCTTTTTAAGGGTCATCTGTATCTTTCTGAAAGCATAGCATGAAAGCGTCTGAAGTAATTGTGTTGCTAAATTTAATATCCACTTTAATGGTATAGCATTTTTTTCACTTACTTCTCTAACTTTCAGGGCAAGAGCCATCACGTTTTCCTCTGCCTGAACTTTATAGTTTGTTTGTTCTCTGGAGAGCCATATCAGCTCATTAATTTCCCTTTAAAGGCAAGGGCGAGATGCCAGGGATAGCACTACTACAGAAAGCCACCTGTGTCTGCCTACACAGGAACCACCTACCCTGACTTAGCAGGCTTACATGTGGCATGAATAACTTATCCTGATAGCAGATTTTTATCAGGGATAGTGGGTCACACCACCTCCTTTCCCCCAACCATGGAACATTAGTAATGGTTTCTCATTCCTATGCACCATCACCTTAGCCATTCCAAACCTTGAACGGCTAATTGAATCTGAGGTGCCTGGGTTGTTATCTCAGGTTTATCCCGCTATGCCATAGGGGGAAGACCTGGTGTAAAACTATTTTGAAGGCTGTTCTCTCCATTCCTGATAGGTTGGATTAATTGCTTTTATGTCCTAATTCCAGTCCTCTTCTGCAGATGGGAAGTAAACACTCTGCCAGAGCAGATTCTACAATACTAGTTCCAGGTTCACACTTATACTCATTTCTCCACAGCCAGTCTGCAGCTACGGTGCAATTCACTGCTGGTAGAACCAGAAGGCTACTTAAACAGCAACTTGTTGATGCTTGCTGTAGTTCTTTGACATGTGTCATACAAGCAGGTAGGCCTTGCTCAACCCTCTCTGACATGGGGAAGTCAGCTGTGGCCATGCACCCTCATATTACTTGGCCAGCTCCTTCAGCATCTGGCTCCACTTATCAAGCATGGGTCATCTCAAGCATGTTGATGACTTTATCCCTGTGTACCATGGTGTCAGCTGCACTGAGTTGATTTTTAAGGGTTATTTGAAAGGAGCAGAGAACACATGAACTTCCAAAAAGTTAGGGGGTTGTCTCATATCAAAGGACCTAAAAACAGATAATGCCTGTCACCACCTTTTATATTAATGTAGTAAAACTATAGTCCACTAATACCATCCTGAGGAGATCTGAGAATGTGGCAAACCACTATATTATGTAATCAGTTGGCTAGAGAAGTACAGTATCCCATTTTTAAGCTGGAATATAAGTGCTCCTAAAGTCAGATCAGCTGTCTCCTTTACTGTGATTCAAGATGGCCTGGACAGGGAGGCACTGTGATATCCAAAAACTTAAGAAAGTGGTATAGGCATGAATATTTTGCTTAGGATAACTTGTAGAGAATCCAGAATGCTTTCACTGGCCATTAATATTTGAGGTAGCATACTTTCAAATACAGGGATAAGATTATAGTTGCTCATTGCAGATCTGGCCTACTCTGTAGCAAATTCTATACTGGGAGCTGATGCTGTTTTATAATACATTAAGATTCCCATTGAATGTAGGGGTCGGGCCCATCTTTAGCCTTAGTTATCTGAAATGTTTAACAGTGAGCCATCTGCACCAAAATGTCTCCAAATGGGGAAACAGCCTTCGTCTTTTTTGGTGTAACAAGTGGCACTGCAGTATTTTATCTATGTTAAAGGTAAGCTTTCTTCATAGGTTAACACTTGGCTATTGATTCAAAGAACAATTAGTAGCCTAGCCACAATATCCCAGATTATAGGTACCCATTAACATGACTGATTTATACCTAGTTTTGACCCCTTTCAGTGAGAGCCGAGGGCCATATCAGGGGTCTATTTATGACCACCCATATTCTCACTATTGTTACACTTAGATTAGCTTCTAAATGAAGTCTATTCCATAAGAGAGAGATTCTCCTGGGATTTAAGTTTATCTTGACAGCAGGTGTTATTGATGGTTTGGTGGAAGTTTAGATTAATTGACTGGGTGTTTAGGGTATTATTCATTTTGCAAATGTGCAGGAGGTTGCATAGTACTGAATCCTTTGAGGATCTCTGGAATAGGCAGAGGTCACCCCTCAGGACTACATGAAACAGTAAAAAGGAGAGCGCTGTAAGACAAGCTGGCTAGCTGAAAGAAGACATGCTCTTGATTATCTTAATGAGGAAACACTGCCATCTCTCATGCTGGGTTCATATGCTTTGACAAGTACATGCCAAAGGGTCCATTAAACTTGGTTTAATTTCTCCAGGTCTTCTGGGTTTCTAATACTACAACTGGAATGGACCCTATTCCAAGTCAGGAAGTTCATGAAGTTAGCATTGTTTCAGTTTTTGACGTTAGCCAAAAGTGCTCTTCACAGCACCTGCAGTATGCCCAGAATAGACTCCTTCTGCAATTCATACAGAGTTGTATGTATTAATATGACTGTAGATTATTTTTTATAAGACCCATTGCTCCTGCTACTATTGAAACTGTCTGGGTATCTTTCTACCACATTGCCCTAGTTTCTCCCTGCAATTCTTGATATTTTATGACTTTGTACGCGAGGCACTGTAATCGCTAGGTGTAGCACTTTCATGATCAGTGCTACTTTTTGTCATTTATTCATGGACTACTGCATCTGGTTTTCACACATCTATTTTTTGAAGTGTTGGTAACTGATGATCTCATGTGATGTACACTTCATCATTCTCTATAATGCTTTGTGGTTCATGTTTCCAATGCTTACTTCTGTATTGTAGTGTTTGCACAATCCCCATCCCCAGTTCAACAGTCTTGCCTCATTACTGTGCCTTTCGGTGTACAGGCCTTCTACCATGGCAATATTACACCCAGTAATGTGACTGTTTCCAGTTCTTTTTTTTTTTCTTTTTTTGCTAAACCTGTATTTGTCTGTTTCACCCACATGTTTAATGGACTTTACCTATGTGTATGTAGTCCACTATTCAGGGCTTCAATTATTAACCTTTCATATTTTGTTTCAGCTCACCTCTTCTTAACCATTCCTGCATCAAATCCAGATTAACATGAGATCTTTATACTTGCCATTATATTTCTAGCTTTTCCACCTTTCTTTCCTTCTCATCTGATCCTTTTCCTTATATCCTTCCTTTTGTTTTTTTGTTTTTTTTGTGCAATCAGTTGCTGTTTGATTTTTATCTACTGCTAGTTTGATTTCAGTTTCTGCTTGCCACTTGAATGCTTTTGCTAAACTAAGCAGACAGGTCATCTTTGACTTCCTCACATCATGTTGTAAAACTTTCACTATCTTTGGACCTGACAAGGTCAGCAGATATGTATGCAATCCCACGATCACAGATCTATACATGTAATAGTTTTGAGGAGGCACATACCTCCTTCAGAATGTGGAATATATAATCTTAGTATACTTGGTATACACTGATTTTAATGCATGAAGCATTTTTCTTGTTTTTCGGTCCAACTGATCCTATTGGGGCCAGTCAATCACACCATAAATGTAAGTTAAAACAGGATGGTCAAATTGGTTTATAGCTTGGACTTTATTCCTAGGTGTCAAGGCTGTTTTCAGTAGTGTTCCTTACTGAGATTTTATTCAATTTGTTCATGTTTTATTGCTGATTCTTCATAAATTCCCAAATATTTATGCACTCCTTCCTGCTCAAGTATCCTTATATCATGTTCCTGTTTTAGATTTATATTTCCTTAGTTCTGCAACTGTCCTGCTTTAAATTTTGCTTTTGCACATTTATCAAGATCAAATGTCATTCTTACATCATCTCAGAAAGTTTTAACCACTTGCAGTTGTGCTTTCATCTTCTCATCTGATGATCTATACAGTTTTAATTCATCTACAAAAAGTATATGAGAAATCTTTAAGCAATGCTTTTTTCTGGAAGCCAAATTGTAACCAATACCTAATCTGTTAAATAGACAGCTTAATGGGTTGATGTCTAGACAAAACAACAGTGGTGACAAAGAATCACTCTAGAATATCCCCCATGAATTTTTATCCCTAGGATAATAATTTGCCGTTTGTCATGGCTTTATTGCAAAGTAGTTTACTACTGTTTCACAGTCATTGTAATGTAATTGATCACTGTAGGATGTATGTTGTA
Organism: Protopterus annectens; assembly: GCF_019279795.1. Lineage (NCBI taxonomy): Eukaryota > Metazoa > Chordata > Ceratodontiformes > Protopteridae > Protopterus > Protopterus annectens. The sequence continues at coordinate 1,048,030,022 of NC_056735.1, forward strand.
CATCTGTAAGCACTCCTTTATCCATGAATCTGGGATGCTGTCAAGTAATGTTTTTGCAATCTAGCCATGCTATACTTAGATTCTTCCTCTTTTTACAAATCTCCTTTATGGCTTTACTTAGTAAAAAATTATCATTTGTTCCATAAGAATTTCTTTTGTTACCATTTTGTTTTGTTGCCATGATTGAGTTTTCTTCTAAATGATTATAAAGTATGCTTACATCAATTGCAGTATATAATTTGTATATGGTTGGAAGGCAATTTAATACGTTTAGACCGAAATTAGGCACTGCATCTGTGCCTGGGGTTTTCCACTTAGGAGCTCATCTTAATTTTGATTCATCCCGTTTCATAACATGCACATTTAAACTCCTTACACTCTCTTTTAATGATTCTATCTATTCAACATCTTTGATAAGTTCCACAGGGTCTTCATAAATATTTCTAAAAATGTATATATTTGTTATTTTTTGGTGGTGTTTGCATTCCGTTTGCTTTGTTTCACATTTCTCTATAAACATTTTTGGTTGGTCAATGAATTGCTTATTTTGTTCTTTTTCTTTATATTTACCTGCATATCTTCTAAGTATTTCTGTCTGTGCTGATAAATTTAGTTTATTATTTGCAATAATGTATGACAGATCTTGGTCTGTTCGGTACTGTGCATTGCTTTATCACATCTATCTTTCTAAGTCTTTTTGTTGCTCTATTACCTCTTCTATATTCTTCTAACAGTGGCACTTCTTGTCTTAATTGCTCTCTCTCTCTCTCTCTCTCTATATCTATATATATATATATTTTTTTTTTTGATGCTTCCATGAAGGCATTTGAATGTGTCCCTTCATTTGCCTTATTACTCTGTATTTTTGCAGTAAGACTTTATCTGCTATTAGTTTAGCTGCACAGTAATATATCCTAATTACACTATACTCTATTATGGGCCTGATGATGGCAGAGTAGACAGGGATGATAACTTCTTTAGCTCTGGAAGAAATACCCCTGGTAATTAGTCTCACCTGGTAAAAGGATTTCCTAACAATAGTTGATAAGTGATGATTGAAGGATAGTTCTTTTTTCAAACAAGTGCCCATGCCTCTAATGATTAAGTCAACTTTCAAAGGCATGTCACCTATGTGGTGGATGCATCTGTGCCCAGATTTACCAAAGAACACAATGCTGCCTTTCTTGGCATTTAGTTTTAAGTCATGGCCTGGGCACGACTTATTGTTCTATGTTAATCTCGCTTGAAGAATCCAAAAGATAGATAAGGAGCTAATGACAGCTCCAAGCTTGCAGTCATCTACAAAATAGGTTAACAATAGGCCCTTGATATCAGCCTTGATATAAGAGAAGTAAATCATAAGATCAAAAGAGATTACTAGGCTATTGACCCGAAGGTCATTTTAAGTCTAGCCATTTCATCCCATTGTAATACCATAGAAATGCTAGTGAATACCCAACATTGCATTTAGTGATGACTGTCCATGTCCAGGAGGGTTGTGGGCACTATCCCTGGTAAGAATTTCTGGTTCCCTATCTAATTGTTCAGATCCCTCTTGAACAGTGTCATAGAGTTGCTCTGTTTCACATGAATTAGTAGCCAAAGACAATGCAGTCAAATGATGTGGATATTCTACAAAAGGGCCTTACAGAAACAGATGATTGGTGCCAGAGCCATGTGCTCAAGCTTAATGCCAAGAAATGTACAGTTATCCCCTTTGGGAAAAAACATGTACTCATGAATTACCACATAGGTGGCAGTACACTAAACATCGAAAGTGTAATGAGAGACTTAGGGACACAGGCGGACAGTGATCTCACCTTCGATAACCACATTGCCACAACAGTCAGGAAATCCTTCTATGTGGCACACCTCATCACTAAGGGCTTTTCATACAGAAAAAAGGAGGTCATTGTCCCACTGTATTCATCCCTCATTAGACCCATTATAGAGTACAATGCCCCATTTGGTATGTGCCTCACAAGACATCTGCAACAGCTGGAAAGGCTGCAGAAATACCTCACTAAAAGAATCACAGGCCTAAAGCAGATGCCCTATGCTGACCGTCTAAAAAAACTCCAGCTATACTCTGTGGCATATCATCTATTCAGAGGCGATCTCTGCTTCATATGCAAGGCCATGTCAAACCCTATGCTGTTGGACATGCTCCACTTAAAGAAATCCCAATCCCTCAGAGCCACACGTTCCAGGGATCTAACCCTTGTCATCACATTGAACAAAACATGCTGGAGGGATAAGTTCCTGACTCAGAAACTCCCCATACTCTGGAATAGACTGCCCATACATGTCAAGCAGAGCTCCTCCTTGGCCCTCTTCAAAAGGAACCCTGATGATTGGGTGGGAGATAGGAAATTCACCCTGGGGATCACGTCAGTTGTCCTGCTAAACAGGGATCCAGGGAAGTAAATATTGTGGGAAGAAATATCCAGGGAATTGTTATGGCTAGGCATGTATAAGCCCCAGGGCCTATAGCCTAGTACCAACCTATGAACTGGGAGATAAATTTGTCCCTCTAGCAGGTCTTATTTAAATTGCAAGCCATATTTAGGTACCTGAAACGGGTATCCCTAGTCCCATTTGATTTATGGATATGCAGCAAGTTCATTAGGTTTGGCTCTTGGATTGCTCTGTAGACCAGACATAAGTCCCCCTTAAGAAGTCTATATGATACAGAGTATATGACAAGGACTTTAGTAGGTCTGGTAAGGCACATGCTGGATCCCCTTGATCTTCTTTGTTAGAAACCTCTGAGGTCACTCTAATTGCTGTAGGTGCTTAGTACGGTACATGCCATATGGGGCATTATACTCAATTATGGGCAGATAAGTGCTGACTATAGGTGGGGGGCGTTATAACTTCTTTTGCTCTTGAGCCGATGCCTTTACTAATCAAGTGTGCAATGTAGAATGCTTTCCATACTATACATGGTGGTCGAAGTTAAGGTTAAAGTCAACTTCAACTTGTGATCCCAGGTCCCTTACCACTTCATGAGTACTTAGGGTATTGTTGTTGATTTGATAGTGTGAGGGGGCATTATCTGTGCTGAAGGGAATAATGATGCATTTCTTTGCATTCAATTTCAGACCATGACTAATACACCAGTAGTTAGTCTGCATGAGACCGTCCTGGAGTATACTGACATAATTTGGGCTTTCAATGACTGCACCTAGTTTGCAGTTGTCTGCAAACTTGGTGAGCCACAACCCCTTAATTTTGACCTGAACTTCTGAGAAATATATACCAAACAGTATGGGGCCCAACACTGACCCCTGTGGCACCCCACTAGTAACAAGTCTGCTGGTTGATGTGGAGTCACTCACTTTGATAATGTGTGTTTGGTTTGTGAGCCAGTTGGCAACCCATCTTACAATGAAGGGGTTTACATTCAGTTTGCTAAGTTTATCAGTAATGCCTGAATGTAGGATTGTGTTGAAAGCCTTTGCCAGTTTGAGGTATGCTGTGTGCACAGATTTGCCCTCATCATTGGCCTTGTGTTGTTTTTTTAAAGAAATCCACCAGATTTATCAGGCAGGATCTGCCCTTCACAAAGCTGAATTGGGTAGGATCCAGGGTTTGGAGGTCACCTATATTTTTATTTATGAGGTTCATAATGATACGTTCCATGGCCTTATAGATGAGGCTGGTCAGACTGCAATTCCCCGGGTCTGTTACTAGGCACTCTATGTTGAGACGAATAACTTTTGCTGCTCTCCATTCTGTAGGAACAAAGCCTGTGGTTAGGCTATGATTGAAAATGGTACTTAGTTGTGATGCTATTCATGTTTTAGCCTGTTTAGAAGGCAGCCTGGGATGTCATCTGGCCCATAGAGGCTGTGTTTTTTGCCTTGTACAAGGCTTTGAGGGCCTGCTGTTTAGATATGCAGGGTGGGGGAGAGTTTGGGGCAAGGTTTGTTGTAAGAAAGGCAGGGATAAGGGAGAGAATTTTTTGCCAAATGTATCTGCTAGCAGGTTTGCTGTCTCTGTGGGGTCAGTGTGTGTGTGTGTGATACCATTAACCACTAGTTCTGCACGTGCTTGGATTCTACCTTTTAGGTTACATACATAGCTCTAAAAGGCCTTATGCCTATCCTTGGCTGTACTTGCTAAGTTTCTCTCAAAGGAGCCTTTGGAAGATATGGCAAATTGTCTTATTTGCCTGTTGAGGCTGAGGAAGGTGATTTTCCATTAATGAGGCCTTGCCTTTGTTTTCTTGGACAGCAACGTTTTGCATTTATTGTAAAGTTTGTTGATGCTGGATATCCACCATGGCAGCTTGTTTTTAGTGGGGGCTCTGACTTTGATTTTTTCTGGTATGGCCACATTTATACACTTATGTAAGTGATTGTACAGGGCTTCTAGCTTAGGTTGGGGCTTGGAATGCATTTATACCTTCACCTAGGAGGGCTTAGTTTGCCTTGGTAAAGTTTTCTGGTCTGATTTCACCCTTTATGAGTTCTGGTGTTAGTGCCAGCTCAAAGGTGATTGATTTGTGGTCAGTTTTAAATAATGAGGGTCAGACAGTTGTGGCAGTGCATCTGTTTGACATGTCGGTGAGGACCAGATCCAGAATGTTTGTTTTGTTTTGTTTGGGGTATGGACAATTTGTGCACTAGAGTGTTAGGGCTAGTGTACATTCCCAGTTGATGGTGGGATAATTGAAATCCCACTTAACCAGCATGCTCAGTAAAATATGGATTGTCTCCAGTTTGGTCAAATAGATTTCATGGGTGTCATGACCCATGTAGGGGGATCTATAACTGGCTATGACTTGAATGTGGGTCTTACCCACCTTGACCTGTACCTGGAGTAACTCCAAGAAGTTGCCCAGTTTAACTAGGTGGGAGGTGAATGTATCTCTATTATAGATTGAAACACCACCTCCTTTGGTTTTCACATGTTCATTTTGTATTCTAAAGGTGTGGAAGGCATTGTAGCCTTGCAAGGCCAGGGTACTGTCTGAGGCCTTGAACCAATTTTCTGTGAATGCACAGGCATTTACATCTTCTAGTGATAGAGATGCTTCCAGGGAGTGCAGTTTTTGGTTTAAGCTCCTAGCATGACCCTTATTTCGTCCTGTGAAGTGAGTCCTAGGACTGATCCCTGAGGAACACCACTGGAAACTACTCTTTTCAAAGACAGCATACCAACAACACTAATGAATTAAGTTCTGTTTGTTAATCAGTTTTATTAGCTTATCAAAGGCCTTGGCCAGTTCCAGTTAGTCAGTATAAACTAATTTGCCTGAGTCTAACATATCAATGACCTCTCCAAAGAAGCCTTTCAGATTCAGGGTGTAGGATCTGTTCCCATAAAAATAAACTGGCTTGGGCCCAGGGCTTGTAAACTGCCTATGTCCTTGTCAGTAGTGGATCACCCTCATGGAGTGGGATGAGTACTACAGCTCTCCATTCCTCTCACATGAATCCAATGGAGAGACTAATGTTGAGCAGGAGTAGTAGTAAGTCTACTAGACAGTATCTGGTGTGCCAAAAAAGCAGCCTTGCATATATCAGGACCCATGAAGCTGGTGTTTTTGGCCTTAGAGAGAGCATTCAGGGCTTGGTTGAAGGTGATTAAAGGGGTGGTATGGGTGTGCTAATAAGCTGGGAAAGGTTTGGGGAGCTAGGGGAGTAAAGTTAGAGCTGAATTTGCCTGCTAATATGCTGGCTATGTCCTCAAGAGATGAGTAAGTGTTTTTTTTTTTAGTGTTTAAGGAAACTGCAATGGGTACATCATAAGCTCAGTATGTAAGGATATCACTTTTTCTTTGGTCTCCGTTATGAAACATCAACTTTGTAGCAACTGTCTGCATAAACACTACTTACAAGGTCAGCATCTGTTGAATCACCTGTTGAGATGCAACTACACTAACAGAGGCACCTGCCTTTTAACTTCCTTCTACCTGTACCAGTCACACATTTTGTATTACTTAAAGACCAGCTAACCATCAGAAGTGTCTGTGAGACTGTGAGATCTCTTATTCACACTTTGGTCAGCCTCACCAAGGCCAGGGTTTGGTCTCTGAGAGTGGACTTAATTCAACTCTTGGTCATAATGGGCCAGCAATACCAGCTTCTCCAGTATCAACAGCACGTGTTGAATAGAATCACAATAATCAGCTTTACAGGCAGCTGCAAGTGAACAAAACAGGCACAGTGGTAAAAGGGTTAGTTTCGGAACATGCTTAACAACAGACAAGTTAACCAGAACTGCAGGAAACTATTTATTTATTTTATTTTATTTATTGCATTTGTTTACCGGGAAAGTCCACTGGGCCTAAAACAGCTCATTTTCAGTAGAGGCTGGTAGAGAAAAGCTCTGAGAAGAACATAGATACAGAAAAAAATTAAATATTAATTGGTACAGAAGTAGAAACAGTGTTACACATAGTGATTATAGTAATATATACAGAATATATACATAAAAGCAGGAATTTAGTTGGTTGCCAGATGAATTAAATCAGAGAGGTATAAACAGAGATATAATAATCAGCATTATTGCACCAGTATCAACAAGTGATGAAAAAGTAGTAATTATGGAGAAAATATCATCAGTCAGTAGTAACAAAAACCATAGGAGTTTAGTTATCATATAAGGAGAAGAAAGAGGTTAGGTTATACAGCAGGTACATAGCCAGGAAGAGTTGAGATGATTTTTCAGTATTTGTTTGAAGGTGGTGGTGCAGCCTGTGTTTCTTATAGAAGGTGAAAGTGAGTTCCATAGTTTGGCGATGGAGGATTAGAAGAGTTGACCAGCAGGTAAGGTGTGCTTTTCCATACCTCTCAACCTGGAAACATCAAAAATCTGGACAAGGGCCCATGAAAAATAGGTACAAATCTGTACGCTGATTAACATAAAATTTACATATGTAACTATGTAACCCTGTCCACTCCTTTGGAATTGTGGGATACCAACATGCAAATTGAAGAATAGACCAAATACAAAACACCAAATATCCTTCAGAAAAGGCAAGCTAACACAAAACCTGTTATTCTAACAGCATTCTAAGTTTATAAGAACAGTATTTAAAATCTGTCCATATTTTTGGGGGTTTGCTTCCCATTATTTAAGGCTTTACGCAGATTTCTTGTGTTAGGAAGTTGAGAGGTATGATGTTGAGTAGGGTAAGTTCATTAATGCCCAGGCCACATTTCCCTTAGTAATATAAAAGCTACCTTGGGTATCCCCTTGAAAAGAGGATACTACTAACCTAGTGGGACTAACCTGGCCAATAAAGGATATATAAAATAAATACGTCACTGAGTTTTTGTAGATGTGTATAATGGAAAACAAATTACTGCAAAGAGCACATAAGCAGTAAACACGGTATGGGTAAATCATGTAAATCATATCCACAATGCAATATATCAGCATAGCAAATTGCAGACCCTTTACCCATCATATGTAAATAATAAATCTAGATTCAAACATTGCATATACTTATAATTGACATATTTGTGAATAATCAAAAGTTACCTTTATGCTACAACTTAGTTATATTTTTATTCTGATAAACCAACATGTTTTGTCGCTGATATCAAAATACAGACTGGATCATCCTTTAGAAACTGAAGCCCTCCTATGTCTCACTTAAAGCCTGTTCCCTTGCATATTTGTAATACAGGTAATACAGCTCTCCTCAGCTCATGTGCAGCACAACAGTCATCATGACATCATCCTTTATGTGTTTCCAGTTATGCATAATGGTGATGTTCTATATTGCAGTATATATTCCAAGACAGTAACAACACAAGCATGACACAACAATGCAGACAAGCACAGATTCAGGCAGTCTACTCCTGTATCATTTCTCACTTGTCTGGCATTAGAATGCAAGCAGCCTAGTCATCTGTAGCCATGTTGTAATACTTTCAGCACCATCACGCTGCCATTCTGCAAACAGTGCTCCGCTATTCAGCAACAGGACAGTACATGTGCAGAGATTACCCCCCCCCCCCAAAAAAAAAGCCTTTAATCAAATATTCACATTTCTTCCCTTCCACAGCTTGGCTTCCTAGAGTCTTTAAATGATTCCAGCTAAAAACAGCAGTAATCTCTGCTCATATACCACATGTACAAGGTTTTAAGAATCTTTAGCAAGTCCTAATATTATACAACTTTTAACTACATCTGAAAATATAAATGTACCATTATTGCATTCTGCAACTTCTTAAAGTAGCATCTAGGATTACTAAGCAAACATCAGTTTTATCCATTAGGAAATTAATTATTATTTTTTATGGTCACTGTATACATAAATGTTACCTTTTGTTATTCATTTCAAATGCAGTATGCAAACATGAGAAATGTCTTACATTTCCAAAATGTTAAATACAGATTACACCAGGAAAAATAGGTTCTTTCCTCTTCAACTGCATTCATGCAAACACAGACTATAGCTTTTATTACTATATTCCAGCCACAGCAAAAAATAATCAGTGAGCAGCATGTTAAAATTACCCTTGTAGGCTGCAAAAGCATGATTAATGCATCATCTCCAAATGTATGAAAAATGTCTACATTTTTTGTCTGATCCTCATAAAATTAGTGGTTTTCTGGCAAATCATGAGGACTGAAGTCATTATATAATGACAGATAATTGAGTTTCAGACTTCATACCCCCCTCCCGAAAATGCATGCTAATGCTAATGCTAATACAAAAATTGTTCTATCAGCTTTCTAAGTTGTAAGAGCGATATTTTAAAAAATTGTCCCTGATTGCTGGCACCCATTCCGCCATTATTTTTGTCTTTGTCCGGAACTACTAGTAGTACAGTGACAGTGCTTCTCTAACAATGTGACAATTGGTGTAAAAGTATAAATGTTTGTAGACAAACACACATTACCAATGAAATGAGATAAAAGATAATCCGGAGAGCTACAACACTGGGTGTTTATGATATCCCAGTAGCAGAAAACCCCAATGTCTTACATTACTGACCGAATGAAGTCATCAGTGATTTACTAGAAAGACAAAACATTAAGAAGGACGTTACAGAAATATGAGACAAAAAATCAAGGAAATTGGAGAGGTATGAGTGCTGCTGACTGGAACAATGTTGAGTATGGAGGTGCTTAGATTGCACTTTAGCATAATTTACAAATGAAATCCAATACTCTTAATGAAACAGAATTTTGGAGGAAATGAACCCTCCCCATAAAAAGTAAAAAATTGGTCCTCTAATTTATAGTAAAGAAAACAGATACAGAGGATCATCATAAGCTGTCAGAAAATGAGTGGAAACCACAGTAAAAGTGAAATGCTTGTGTGACCAACAAATAAGCAAAACTGTTATAAAAATGTGGTCAATATAAAAGTCATTGCATAACAAAAACAAGCTGCCTACACTTGAATAATAAATTAAACTGATAATTATGTCTAGTACTTGGATCTTTTCTTCGTAGCTTTGTTAAAACACTGCACCTTTAAAAATAATACAGTAAACACAGCTCTTAGTTTTCTAAACTTGCAGTTATTAACAAAGCGTGCATCCGTTTTGGTTTTGTACTTAGATGCCTGTTCATTATTCATATTTAAAACAGTTTTTTCTATCAATTTACTGGTAGACATTGGAAAACGTCAGGAGCAGCTCCTGACTACTGTCGATTTTTATTGTCACTGAAGTCTGTGGGAGTGCAGGTATTGAGGAGGGGTCTGGGAAATCTTAGTAACAACTTGCATTAACAATAAGTTGAAATCTGTTGTAACCTATGCTTTACTCCTATTAATAACTTATTAGTGAAGGGGATTTATTGCTGTTATCACCCATAAATAAAAACAAAGTAACCAAGCAGACATAGGGGAAGGATCATATCTCTCAGCTGTCAGATTTTCGCAGGAAGTCCATTTTTTGCTTCCTATTTTTGGTCTGCTCCTCATAAAAAAAAATGTGGATTTCTGGCAATTCATTGAGGACTGAAGTCATTGTATAATGATGTATGTTTGAGTTTCAGACTTCAGATCCTTCAGAAAAAAAGTTAAATATTTTATTATTGCAATAGAACTGTCTGGAGAGGTTCGACAAAAGGGGTCTGCAAGAATTAAGACAGCAGCATCCAGAAAACGCTATGGTCAACTAAAACATGCATTTCCAAAACCAAAAAAACCACATTCTACAGTGGATCTTAATAATCTTAATAATCTCAAACCAGGCAGACCTGTATTTCAGTGCTTCAGCTCATCAACAAATCTATATGTAGGCTGTCACATTTGAAGATACACAGTCTATATTTCATACATATGTCCGTCTGGGATACATCCATCTTATGTTTTTAATATTTAACAAACTGTTTGATGTTTAAACAAAAATAATCCTCACAGAAAAAAACTGCATATAACACTTAAAATGCAGAAACAGCAAATTTCAAAGAATTAAATTTGTATTACCATTCATTGTTTGTAATGCATCCACAACCACTAGTGTTGCAAGCCTCTGTAACAGATCTGAGGGTTCAGAGAAGTTACCTCAATCTGCTATGCATAGCACACACCCTTGTGTACCACCAGCTATTAACAACTGTCTGAACTAGTTTGTTTTATTCTTTTTATTTAAATCCCCCGCCCAGACTCCCAGCCAAGCAGTCCCTCATGAAGCTCATGATGTTGCAGGACATGCTGGTGTGGTGATGTCAGCCATAACTTGTAAAAAAAAAAAAAAAAAAATCGGGAATTAAGGGGCCACTCATAAATTCATGGCACCCCATTATATTGCTCTCAAAACCAGTACAAACTGAGGAATTCTGAATCAGTTGAGAGGTATGGCTTTTATACTTTTAAAAGTAGATTATTATAAGATCTTAGTTGCCTGCTGGGTTGGTATTTGGCAAGTAGTGTTGAGAGAGAGCAGGACAGTCTGTGGGTCTGCAGATTATTTTGTGTGCTGTAGTTAGTTGGGGGAATGAGAGATGGTGGGGGAGTTCCAGCCAGCCTAACTGTTTCAGTGAGTCACAGTGGTGGGACGAGAATTTGGCCTTGGTGACAAATTTGGCTATTCTGTTGTAACACATATCAAGTTTGGATTTTGTAGAATTTTGGATATTAGTGAGGAAACGGCACCATACAGGAGAGAGGGTAATAAAAAGGTGGTCGCAAGGGTTTGTCTAGTAGAGAGGCTAAACAAGTGTTGGTGCCTGTAGAGCATACTGAGCTTTTGGTGTGTTTTTTTGATGTTATTGTTTATGTGTAGTCAAATTTAAGGTTTTCATCTATAATAATGTAGTAATAATAGTAGTTTAGTGTGTGTGACAACTTCTATAGTGGTATTGTCTTGGGCTTGTATAGTGAAGAGTTTTTTATCTAGTGGAGTGGTTTTATTAAGGGCAAAAAAGTACTAGTTTAGTTTTTTTTTTGGATTTGGGGCAAGATCATTGTTAAGCATTCAAGATTCAGTAGAGGTGAGGGCATTCTGGGTGATTTGCTGGAGTTCAGAGCTGAAATTTGCAGTGCATATTATTTTAGAGTTGTCAGTATACTGGATTACAGAGCATTGTGGGAGAGTGGAGTTAAAGTTGTTAATAAAGATTCTAAATAAGAGAGGACCAAGTACAGAGTCTTGGGGTACCCCTGTGGAAGTAATGAGGAAGGGAGAGTAAGACTGTTGCCATTTGGTGGATTGCTGCCTATTGGAGACATTGTTATTGAACCATTGTAGGGTAGGTGGGGAAATGTGGAGACTGGATAGTTTAGAGAGGAGGACGATGGTATGGAAAATGGTATTAAAAGCTTTGGAGGACAAGAAAAGAGAAGCAATTATTTTGCCAGAATCCCATGCCTGGTTAACTGTATCAAGGAAGGAGATGAGGGCAGTAGTGGTGCTGTTTCCTGGTCTGAAACCATGCTGAGTGGGTGATTGAATATGTTTTCCAAGTAGGTGGTTGAGGAGTTTGGCATGGATCCATTTTTTTCCAGTGTTTTAGAGAGGGGTGAGAGAATTGCTATGGGACGAATGTTTGTGGTGTCTGTGTTGGTGCTACCTTTGTGTAAGGGGAGAATGAATGTTTTTTTCCAGATGCCTGGGACAAGGGATTCTTTAATCAATCTGCTAGCTGCAGGAAGTGTGGGGGTGGATTGTCAGGGGCCAGAGTACAGTTTTTAGCTTACATAAAAGTTTTTTTTTGTGGTGGTGGGTATGGGGGAGAATTTTAGGTTGGAGTCAAGGGAAGGACTGTTTTCTGGCATGATTTGTTCATCAGCTGTCTTGGTGGTGGTGGTGGTGGTGTTAACTGTAGGAAAGGTGGTGGTTAGGTTAGCTATAGTGTCAATGAAGTAGTAATTGAAGAGGGTGGTAAGTTTGGCAGAGGATTTGTGTGAGTCAGGGATGGGTTGCTTTGAGAACCTGGGTGCAATAGTTGGTTAATGGAGGACCAGAACTTTTTGGGATTATCTTTATGTTGGCTTTGTAGTTGGAGGTAATAAACTTTTTTTATCTCTGGTTATTAGACGGTTTGCCTGGTTATGGAGTTGCTTGTATTGTAGTAGAGTTGAGGGGTCTTTGTTTTTCTGCCACCGTTTCCAGATTCTATCCCTTGTGGACATGACTTCTTTGGTGGATTTTGAGAGCCAGCTTGCATGGTTATGTTTTATTCATTTTTGGCAGGTGATTGCTTGCCTATTTAGGATGTCTTGAAATGTTGAGTTAAAGAATTCAACAGCCTCATTAAGTGGTAGGGATTTGAGGGGTTTTAGGGGGTACTAGCCTAAATTTGTTGTCAAAATTCCACATCATGAAAGATTAGACCACCTTTCCATGATTATTAAATTCACCTGTGTATGCTACTTGTATCACCTTGTACTTTGTTTCAGAAATATTTAAGTATATGTGGGTAGAATTAAAGACACTTATAGGTTGTAAATGAAGCATTTAAGGTTGATTATATAATGTAAAATGTCAAAAACAAATACAACTAAAATGCTTGCTGTTTTTCAGGCTATAGTCAAAGGTTAACAAAAGGCAGACATATGCACTTACTTATGAAACTCTGATATATTGATTCCAGCACAGTGGTTATTATCACAGAGACTCTTGGTCACGCCCTTATTTTACCTGCCACATTCCTACTCTGTCTATACATGTCTTATCTGTCTTAATTCCAACATGATTTATGGTCACTCCAACTCTCTGTTAGATATCTAAAATGGTGCTGAATCACATTAGTTTAATATTTTCAATTCTGCTTTAAAAGTTTCCTCAACAGCACACTACCATGAAATGTTACTTATTTGCTTATGAACAGCAGCTATTAAACTGTCTTTTGTCTACATCACTGGCACATATGTTACTACATATGTAAATATTGCTATTAAATAAACATTTCCATAAAACTCCATTTAGTAACATTGCTAATAAATTATCCTTAAAAATAAAACAAAAAAAAAAATAAAACTTAATAAGAAGATCTTGCTTTAAAGAAATATAAACCCTTCCAAGGATTTAGTCTGAAAGCAGCATTGACTAATGTGTCAGAAACAAGAGATGAAATCCCCAAGGAATAAACTGTGCCTGCAAGCCAAAGACCAATGTAACTGAAGAAAACAAGGCACAGAAACATGATTGAAAGCATAAAAAGTTTAAAAGTTTAATAAGGTAAGCGCTTTCACACCAAATACTAGTGCTTTGTCAGACCATACAGAAAACTACATCAGCAAACACTTTTAATATAGTCACATTGATTCAAAACAACCAATGAAAATCAAGAAAGGTAAAAGCCTGACATCAGCTTGTGTTATTTAAAGAGACATTGTGCTTTTAATACAGGCTTAATAGAAACCCTGTCATTTAGACCTGGGTATTTATCAGCTTGCCATAATAAAATCCAGTGCAATTCTCTGGTTTCAATAACATTTTTGACATCACCACCACGTATATTTTCAGAAATAGTTTCAGCAACTTGAAATCTAAAGCTATGTTAATTCTTATTCTGTATAGAATGTGTGGATAATGCATTCTTAGTGTTGCCATTCCTAATACAATGAATATGTTCCCTGACTCATTCCATCAGTGACCTATTGTTTTTTCCTACATAGAAAGAGTGACAAACTGTACATGTCGCTAAATAGATCAAATTCCTAGTATGACAGTTAGCTTTAACCTCAAATTTATACTCAAAACAAGTAACCGGATGAGTAAAGCATGCTGATGTGTCAATAAACATACAGAAATTGCATGTAAGGCATTGGCTGCTGCCTGTCCGGCCACCACTATGCCTACTTTCTTTTTGTGCCACATTTTTATAGCAAAGCTGTATTTTAAGAGATTTCTTATTCTTAAAGACAAAATTTGGTCTATGGCCAACGACCTTTGAAATATCATTGTCCAAATTCAATATAGACCAATTCGACTTAATAATATTAATTTCTGTATGTTTATTGAAATATTATTGTCCAAATTCAATATAGACCAGTTCGACTTAATAATATTAATTTCTGTATGTTTATTGACACATCAGCATGCTTTATTCATTCGGTTACTTGTTTTGTGTATTAATTTGAGGTTAAAGCTAACTGTTGCACTAGGAATTTGATCTGTTTAGTGACATGTACAGTTTTTTGCTGTTTCTATGTAGGAAAAACCAATAGGCCACTTATGGAATGAGTCAGGGAACATATTTATTGTATTAGGAATGGCAACACCAAGAATGCATTAACCATACACTGTATAGAGAATGAGAATGACTATAGCTTTAGATTTCAAGTTGTTGAAACTGTTTCTGAAAATATACATGGTGGTGATGTCTGGCAAGCTGATAAATACCCAGGTCTAAATGACAGGCTTTTACTTTTCTTGATTTTTCATTGGTTGTTTTGAATTAATGTGAATATATTAAAAGTGTTTGCTGATGTAGTTTTTTATATGGTCTGATGAAGTACTAGTATTTGGTGTGAAAGTGCTTACCTTATTAAACATTTAAACTTTTTATGCTTTCAGTTGTTTCTGTGTCTTGTTTTCTTCAGTTACATTGGTCTTTGGCTTGCATGCACAGTTTATTCCTTAGGGATCTCATCTTTTGTTTCTGGCGGTCATTTCTTTCCCCTTGGCAGCATGGCTGAGAATTTGGATGCAGAGCAGCAGTGTAATGGACTTACTACTAATAATAATTTTACCGGGTTGCTGACAACAGAAACCAACCCTCTGCTTGCAAAATCAATACTGAGCATGTAAATGGAACTGTTGCGAGTATCAATGAAGCTCATCTAAGTTCAGTGGTAAGAGAGCTTGAAAATGACCCGTATAAACTTAAACACTTTCAGTGGCAACGTTTACACTTGGAAGCTTGCTTGTTTCATAAAGTTGTCCCCCATGGGCTGCATATTTTAAATATGCCCACATAGGGGGAAACTTACGCTGCACTTTTGTGTAAGCGGCAACAACTGAACTTAGAATGCAGTTTTAACTACATTTGCTTGTTACTGGACTTTTTTAAACCAACTGAGAGAGAGATCTGAGTGAAGCTGTTAATGCTAAGTATTGTGAATTGATTGATATGTTTGGTGATGAATTTTTGTCTAAAATGGATGGTGTGATGGACAATATTAGTTCCTATGAACAGCGACTTAAAATACAAAAGCAGAAGAAGTTAAATAGAGACACTGTTGACTTTAAACAAGGGAACGTATTTACTTGGTCGAGGAATAACATGCTGAGTAATAATTTAATTGATAATACAACCTCTGAGAGCAGTGAAACTAGTGCTAATAATGCTTGTACTGTTAATGCTGCTGTGATTATAGACACATCATCCACCTCTCATTCTACAATCAAGAGCCCTTTAGCTACTCCTGGCCTTACCAAACCACCAGATGTCAGGAGGAAAATAACCAACCAGAAAATAGCTTCCAACACTCTACCTCTACCATTACCGATCAAAAGGAAAGATCCTATATGTCAGCCTCATTCACACAACAGAGGGAGAAAGAGGCACTGGCAGGAAGAAGATCAATGAACGATAAAGAGAATGTGGCAAGAGAAAACCAATTGTTAATATATAATATTTCAAAGAAAACTTTAACAGCTGCTCAGATGTTGCCTTTAAGTCATGGTTTAAGTTTTATTCCAGCACAAGGCCCTCAGTTTGCAGAGCCGGTTATTGACATTAAAAAGTTTGCACGTAATGTAATGTTAAGAATGTTATACTCTAACAATGATGAAGTGGTTTCTAGTTTCAAGAAACCTAGCACTTTTCAGCCAAATCTGCATCTACTACTTGATACATTTTGTAAGAAATGTGAACATGATTTATTGCAAGCCTCTAATAGTGGTACGCTTAAAAGAAAGTTTTGTAACTTGACCGCTTTGGAGAAAGAAGCGCTAGTGTCTTTACAGCAAGATAGTGACATTATGATAAAAAATGCTGACAAAGGTGGCGCTATTATTGTTATGGATTATGATTATTATTTTAATACTATTTTTTCTACTTTGCTTGATGAGAATATATATGCCTGAATTGATTTTGATGTGATAGATACTATGAAAGTTGAAGTTGATGCTGCCTTATCTGATTTTTATAGGTTCATAGGTTCATTCAAAGGTACTAGGCTATCGGCCCAAGAGCCTAAGTAAGCCTAGCCAACAAGGTTCCCTGGCTTACGCCACCCAAGAAACTTAACTTCCTGTGCCCCTGTCGAGCGGAGCTACAGAAGTGATTCCCGGGGTGTATTTCCCATTTCCCATCAACTCATCAAGACTTTTCTTGAAGAATGCTAATGAGGAACTTTGCTTGACAAAGATGGGTAGCTTGTTCCAGAGTATATGAAGTCTGTGGTACAGGAATCTATCCCTCCAGCATGTCTTGTTTATTGGGGTGACAAGATTTAGGTCCCTAGAGCGTGTAGCTTGAAGGGACTGGGATTTCTTTAGGTGTAGCATGTCCAACAGCTCTGGGTTTAACATAGCTTTATATGTTAGGCAGAGATCTCCTCAGAGTAGGTGATATGCCACAGAGTAAAGCCGGAGTTTTTGAGACGGTCAGTGTAGGGCATTTGTTTGAGGCTAGTAACCCTCTTTGTGAGGTACTTCTGTGGCCTTTCCAGCTGCTGCAGATGTCTTGTGAGGGGCTTTGTACTCTATAATGAGTCTAATGAGTGCCGAGTAGAGGGGAACAATGACCTCTTTTTTTCTGGATAAGAACCCTTTTGTGATGAGGTATGCCACATAGAAGGATTTCCTGACTACTGTGGCGATGTGATTATTAAAGGAGAGACTACTGTCCACCTGGGTCCCAAAGTCTCTTATCACACATTCGGCATTAAGTAGACTGCCGTTTATGTGGTAGTTCATGGGTGAGTTTTTACCAAAGGGGATGACAATGCACTTTTTGGCATTGAGCTTGAGGCCATGCCTCTGACACCAGGCATCTGTCTCAGTGAGGCCCTTCTGTAGGATGTCCACATCATTTGGGGACTTGACTATGGCTCCTGGTTTGCAGTCATCTGTGAACTTCGTTAGCCAGAGGCCTTCTGTGTTACCTGTACTTCAGAGAAGTAGATACCAACCAGGAGAGGTCCCAGGACTGAACCCTATGGTACTCCACTTGTCACTGGTTTGAAGTCAGATTTGGAGTCTGCAACTTTTACAGTGTGGGTTCTGTCATTGAGCCAGTTGGCAATCCATCTTGTGATGTAGGGATTTATACCTAGTTTAGTGAGTTTAGCTATAATTCCAGAATGGGGGATGGTGTGGAAAGCCTTGGCGAGGTCAAGATAGGCTGTGTGAACCACCTTACCCTCATCTGCAGCTTTGGTGACTGCTTCAAAGAAGTCAATCAGGTTCAGAAGGCAGGATCTGCCTTTCATAAACCTGAACTGGGTGGGGTCCAGAGTTTGGATGTTACCAATGTCTTTGTTTATGAGTTCCATAATAATACATTCCATGGCCTTGTAGACCAGGCTCGTCAGGCTAATAGGGCAATAGTTCCCAGGATCAGTGGTGGCTCCCCCTTTGTGTAGTGGGATAACTGTTGCTGTGCACCATTCAGTGGGCAAAAAGCCTGGTGTGAGACTATGATTGAACATGGTGCTTAGGTGGGGAGCCAGTTCATTCTGACATTCATGTAAAACGCAGCCTGGAATGTTGTCCAATCCTATGGATGCTGTGTTTTTGGTTTTAGAGAGTGCAGCTTTTACCTGCATAGATGTGATTACAGGGACTCTGCATTCTTCCTGTATAGATATGGGCCCTTTAGAGGGTGAGAGGGGGGTAAAGTTAGCACTGAACTTATCTGCCAGGATGTTGGCAATATCAGTTGGTTCTGTAATTTTCGTGCTGTTGTGCTGTAGTCACATTATTACTAGTGAATTGTACTCCTATTTATCTGTTGAGTCTCCCTTGATTCCAGTTTTTCATGGTCTCTCAAAAATACATAAGAATGCACTTCGACCCCCCCCCCCCCCATTGAGACACATAGTCTCTGGAAGTGGTTGGCTCACTGAGCCTTTTTCTATATATATTGAAAAGAACTTGAGATATTGCGGTGGTAGCACTGCGGTAGCGTTGTCGCCTCACAGTAAGACATTGTCCTGTTCGATTCTCAGCTAGATCGTCTTCTGTGTGGAGAGATGCGTGAATAGGCGTACCTTCACTGAAGGTTGTGCGTCAGGGCCGGCAAATCGGTACGTAAAAATCTACTGCCAATCATTAGCGGACAGGAGTTCCGCTGTGGCGACCTCTAACCGGGAAAAGCCGAAAGATACAACAACATTGAAAAAAACTCGAGACCTTTATTAGATAGACAGGAACAGGTTTTAAGAGATAGTAAACAGTTCTTTGAAGATTTATACAATTATAGTATAAATGGGAAGTTGAGAGATGGTTGCCTGCTAGTAACCATGGATGTTGTATCTCTGTCTACTGCCATTCCTCATTCTTTGGGAATTTCTATGGTACATGATTTTCTTGCTAAAAACAGTGAATACACTCTAAGTAAAATTGATCTTATTTGTATATTCATGGAAATTGTATTAGAAAAGAATGTCTTTCTCTTTGAAGGACACCTGTTCCTACAGAAGGTTGGCGTAGCTATGGGCACACCTTATGCCATTAGCTATGCCAACATAGTTATGGCCGAATGGGAGACAAATTTCCTACTAAACTCAGATGAATATGCCCTTTTAGTTAGTTTCTACAGGAGATTTGTTGACAACTTGTTTTTTTTGTGTAGGGGGCACTGAATGACAGCTTATGTCTTTTATTAGCTATAAAGAGTCAATTGCATCTTCTCTTAAATTCACACATAAGTTAAGTTTTCAATCAGTGAAATAGATTTTCTTGATGTGCTAGTTAGCACTGATATAAATAGGAATTTTCAGACCAAACTATATAGGAAACCTTGTAGAAGAAATGCTATCCTACATAGGGACAGCATGCATCCTGGTCATATATTCCGGAATGTTATCAAAGGTCAAACCATGAGAATGTCTCGACTGAACAACTGTGATGATGCTTTTAGGAAAAATGTTCAGATGCTCAAGGAAGAATTTCATGAAAGGGGGTACAAGACTTTGTGAGATTGAAAGAAATATTTGTATGGGAGTTACATATAGGGAAAATAAGGCAAAGCCATATTTTTCAAATCAAGTTTTTGAGGCTAAGTCTTCTCAAGCTACTAGCAATAGAAATAATTTGTCTTTATCTTTATTTTATACCAGTGATATGATGGATATAATGAATATTATTAGTTGAATTGGTCTATATTGAATTTGGACAATGATATTTCAAAGGTCATTGGCCATAGACTGAATTTTGTCTTTAAGAATAAGAAATATCTTAAAAGACAACTTTGCTATAAAAATGTGACACAAAAAAGAAAGTAGGCATTGTGGTGGCTGGACAGGCACCAGTCAATGCCTTACATGCAGTTTCTGTATGTCCATTGACACATCAGCATGTTTTACTCATCTGATTGCTTGTTTTGAGTATAAATTTGAGGTTGAAGCTAACTGTCGCACTAGGAATTTGATCTATTTAGCAACATGTACAGTTTGCTGCTGTTTCTATGTAGGAAAAACCAACAGGTCACTGATGGAACGAGTCAGGGAACATATTTATTGTATTAGGAATGGCGACACTAAGAATGCATTAGCCAGACACTGTATACAGAATGAGAATGAACATAGCTTTAGATTTCAAGTTGTTGAAACTGTTTCTGAAAATATATGTGGTGGTGATATCAAAAATTTTACTGAAACCAGAGAACTGCATTGGATTATATTATGGCAAGCTGATAAATACCCAGGTCTAAATCACAGGGTTTCTATTAAGCCTATATTAAAAGCACAATGTTGTTGTTGTGTCTTTCGGCTTTTTTCAGTTAGGGGTTGCCACAGTGGAACTCTGGTCCGCTATTGATTGGCAGTAGATTTTTACATGCCGAGTTGCCGGCCCTGACGCACAACTTTCAACAAAGGTACGCCCATTCTCCACACAAAAGATGCTCTAGCTGAGAATCAAACAGGACAACGTCTTACTGTGAGGTGACAACGCTACTGCAGCACCACCACCGCAGTCAAAAGCACAATATCTCTTTAAATAACACAAGCTGATGTCAGGCTTTTACCTTT
This sequence comes from Protopterus annectens, assembly GCF_019279795.1. Lineage (NCBI taxonomy): Eukaryota > Metazoa > Chordata > Ceratodontiformes > Protopteridae > Protopterus > Protopterus annectens. The sequence goes on from NC_056735.1 coordinate 1,048,050,594, forward strand.
CTTGATTTTCATTGGTTGTTTTGAATCAATGTGACTATATTAAAAGTGTTTGCTGATGTAGTATTTTTATATGGTCTACTGAAGCACTAGTATTTGATGTGAGAACGCTTACCTTTTTAAACTTTTAAGCTTTTTATGCTTTCAGTCGTGTTTCTGTGCCTTGTTTTCTTCAGTTACATTGACTAGTGTGTGCTTTATCTAGATTACAACCTACCACGCAGAATACAGTTCCTTAAATACAAAACCTAATAAAACAACTAGGCACCATCATAAAATCTTTGTTCAACTAAATATCCTTTAAAGCTTTGGTTTCATTTTAAACAAAAGGATATTCCCAGGAACTATATGAAACAGCAAACTCAATAAGTGTAAATGACAATACATAAGAAAAAAATCGGAACTGTGGAAACAATACATATGGGAAAAGAATGAGGTTTAAAAGAAGGCAGGACTTAAATGAGCTATGTAATGTTTGACTGAAAATGATTGGGTAAATTATAAATGATGTATAATGTTTGCAACTGGGAATGTGTCAGTATGGTTTGTGATGTAAAATGCTTGCAACTTGGATTGTGTTGGTGTGGTTTGTTTTCATGTATATAAATGTATGACTGCTTATGTTGCAAGGGATAGTTTAATAAAAATGTTTTTTGTTAAAAAAAGGGGGTAGGAATTGAATAATTTATTCAATGTTCCTTAGGTTATATGATATATAGCAATATATGTGAAGTATAATGTTTGTAAACGTGAGCATGTTACTACAGTTCGATTACTATTATTTAATTGCACATTTGCCTATGTCACAAGTGATAATTCAATAAAGGTGCTTGAATTTTAAAAGAATTGTTTTACAGCTGATCAACACACACTGGACCCCTTAAACATCCTACTTCTATATATGCCACCACTGAGGATGCACCTCATGAGAGAGGGAAACAGTACTAAAATTAATGTTTTCATAATCACGGGCTTTGAAATTGTTATAATGAGCCATATAAAATGAATGTTTTCATAATCTCAGGCTTTGAAATTGTTATAATGATCCGTATAAAATGAATGTTTTCATAATCACAGGCTTTGAACTTGTTATAATGATCCATATTTGTAGACATAATGCAATATACTTAATAAAAATTACATTTTTCCCATTCAAACACTTTATACTCATACATAGGGTAAATAATTTACTCTTACATACTCATTTTTTAACATTGTAGGTATTCTCCCTAATCCTGGCCTATGCTATTATAACCAGACTACAGATGATCCTTCCCACAGTGCATGGACAATTTGAACTTCTTTTTTACTAACCAGTTTAAAAAACAGAATCATATGTAATAATTAAAACTAATCCACAATCTCATTGGCTTGTATCTACCTAATGTTTTATATATAACTGAAAACTGTCTTAAAAGCATGTCACAAATACCAAAATCACACTATGGGATATCAAATCTCTGAAAAAGGATTACATAGGAAACAGACCATGTAGAGTAGCTGTGCTTTCAAAAGTTATTCAACCCAGACTGTGTCTATTTTGATTCATAAACAGGGAGTCGTGTCTGATCCAGACACTTTTAGGTGTACTAATTTTGCCTATATTCTTTGTAAAATCATGGAATATGTTGTGATGTTACCTATTCAAAATGATTTAGGTAACCTTATTAATATGGAAAAGTATGGGCTTGTCCAATTTATACAGTGGTTGTCATTCTGTGAAGAAGCAGCAACATTTGATGAAGGGCTTACAATGCATATTGCTATCAGCATACTGCTAAGGCCTTCAACACTATTACTTATTTGGAAATTATGACAAATTAATACAAATGAATAGCACTAAACAACAAAATGTATGCAGATCAATGAATAAATCAATGGACAATCAATATAATGCAACAGGCAGAAATGAGAGTATATGTCAGTCCTTGACACAGCAGTCAGCACTAGTCTATGGAGCTCCATATTAGCTCTGCTTCTCTAATGTTTTTTATTGTTGATACAAGGTTGGAAAATGAACTATGAGTAATGAACTGGAAATTAGTTAACATAGTTATGCCAATAAAAGATGTTAAATTCTTCAAGACAACTCAGAGAAGATTTCTATCCGGTGTAGGAAGAGTAGCTTTTCTTTTAAGGTTAACAGATGTCACATCATGATGCTCATAAAAAGAGGTATTACATGATAGAACAAAATCCATAAAAGGGAAGTCACCCCTGATCATTATTAGTAAAACAATACGAGCACTCATAAAATCAACTAAGGCCAATTTTGAGAGAAAAATTGCCATGGATTCAAAGGACAATCATAAGGCCTTTTTCAGCTATGTTAGGAACCTGGGTGGAAACTCCCAGATATGCTCAGAATTAGTCCAAAATGATACAAAAATCACTGAACCCACAGACATTGCCAACATACTGGCAGACAGGTTCAGTGCAAACTTCACCCCCCTCTCCCCCCCTAAAGGAGAGATAACTATCCCAGCAGAGTGTAGCCTCCCAGACATCTCAAATGCGCAGGTGAAAGCTGCTCTCTCTAAAGCTAAAAACACAGCATCAATGGGACAGGATGGTGTCCCCGGCTGTGTGCTACACAAGCTAAATGAGGAATTAAACCCGCACATAAGGCAGCTGTTTAATCTCAGCCTTACCACAGGATACATGCCCAAGGAGTGGCGTACGGCAACTGTGGTCCCACTCCACAAAGGCGGTGCCTCTACGGACCCTGGTAATTACCGCCCCATAAGCTTAACAAGTCTAGTCTGCAAAGCTATGGAGAGGATCATAATGGAGCTCATAAACAAAGATATAGGGGACTTGCAGACATTGGACCCGACCCAGTTTGGCTTCGTCAAGGGCAGATCATGCCTTTTGAACTTGGTCGACATCTTTGAAACAGTCACCAAGGCCATTGATGAGGGAAAGGCAGTCCATACAGCCTACCTTGACCTTGCAAAGGTCTTCGACATAATACCCCACTCAGGTATTGTAGAAAAACTTACCAGCTTAAATGTAAACCCATATGTCACAAGATGGGTTGCAAACTGGCTTAAGGACAGAACCCACAGGGTTAGAGTTGCTGGCGCTATGTCAGACTCCAAGCCGGTTACAAATGGTGTCCCACAGGGCTTGGTCCTTGGCCCCCTATTGTTCGGCATCTACTTCTCAGAAGTACAGGCCAACATGGGAGGACTTTGGCTGACAAAGTTTGCAGACGACTGCAAACTGGGCGCCATAGTGGAAAGTGCATCGGACATGGATATCCTTCAGAAGGGACTCATGGAAACAGATAGCTGGTGCCAGAGCCATGGCCTGAAGTTAAACGCCAAAAAATGTATAGTCATACCCTTCGGGAAAAACAAGGTAACCCCAAGCTACCATATAGGTGGCAATCCACTAAGCACAGAAGAGGTTATCAGGGACCTAGGGACCCAGGTTGACAGTGGCCTTTCTTTTGACACTCATGTTGCTAAAGTGGTTAGAAAGACCTTCTACATTGCACACCTGATCATGAAGGGATTCACATCCAGATCTAGTGAGGTCATTGTTCCCCTGTACTCTTCACTTATCAGACCAATGATCGAGTACAATGCCCCATTCGGGATGTATCTCACCCGACATCTGCAGCAATTGGAGAGATCCCAAAAGTTCCTCACCAAAAGGATAAAGGGACTCCAAAATCTGTCATATGCTGCCAGATTGAAGAAACTCCAGCTCTATTCAGTTGCATACCGTCTGCTCAGAGGTGACATGTGCCTGACATACAAGGCCATGTCCAACCCGGAATTAATGGACATGCTCCACCTCAAAAAATCCAAATCCACCAAAACTACTAGAGCAAGCAACTTAAACCTTAGCACGGATATAAATAGGACGTGCTGGAGGGATAGATTTATCACTCAGAGACTCCCTATGCTGTGGAATAAAATCCCGATCCATGTGAGGCAGAGCACCTCGCTGGCTCTGTTCAAGAGAAATCTTGACCTGTGGATGGGAGATCGTAGGTTTATCCCGGGAATCATCTCTGTGTCACTGCTGGACAGAGGCACAACAAACTAATGGGCACAGTATTTTTTCATATAAGGGGTGGCATAAGCCACAAAAATTTGGGCTAGGCTTATAAATGCCTTATGGCAGATAGCCTAGTATAAACCTATGAACATTTTGACTAAAAATAGATGGTTAAATCATAATAGACTATGACATAATTAAAGAAGTTGGGTCCATAGCTAATAAACTAAACTTCATCTATTGTGTGTCCACTATAGTGAGAATGATATACTTAGCATTCCATTTAATATTTAAGATTATGTCTAGTCAGTTTATGGACATGTTTTTCATGAATTTGCCCTATCACTGAATACAGAATGATGAGGCAAGAATGTTCACTATCTCGAGCAATATTCATAATGGCAAATGAGAGGTAAACAGAAGATGATAAGAGGGGAAAGGAAAAAGGAAGGCTTATTTGCTAATAAATACTTGCTTACAGCGGAAAATCTAAAAAGTGTCCCGAGATAGAACATATATAGTATGAAAGGTTTGTTAGAAAACTAGGAAGCGATGAGGAGAGAGATTAAAGGGAGTGAGGCCAAAGCCAGAATAATCTGTCTAGGATTAGAGGCACAAGAAACAGCAGAAAGAAAGAGAAAAGCAAAGGAAGACTTGAAGAAATGCAAAGAAACGGTAGATATAGTAATGATTTACTGTGGAGGGGTGAATGTTACAAAGACAGTGCTTAATACCAGAGCAAGCTATTTGTTAAGATATACTGATGGTGGAGAAGGAAAAATTAATAAACAAAACAATAATAATAATAATAATTAGGGACATGCAAAGTAGTTACAAGCTGGTGTGATAAGGAAACTAAATAAGTGAGGCAGCTAAAAGGCTTCAGTAGAAACAGATAAAAGGAGACAGGGCCTTCAAATCTGGAAAGATAACCATGGCATATAATACACACCAAAGGCTGAGAGGGAGAGAGATGAGAGACCTGGAGGGGAATCTGTCTGAAAAGAGGAGGTCTGCAAGAACAGGACAACATAAAAGGAAAATCATCCTGGCAAAAGTTATAGAATATCATGGAGTGAATACAAGCAGTAACAGAATACACAGGAACATGGGAGAAGAAAAAAAAACGTAGAACAGAAAACAGAGCAAGAAAGGGGCAAGTAATAGAAGAGGATGAGGATGGGAACATGAGAATAAAACCAGAATTCAAAGCAAAGTATGAAAGAGTAGGATGTCTAAGAATCATGGAATATAAATTTTTAAAGCACTAGGGATACATGTAGGTAGGCCAAGTAAGAAGAAAATAGAGAGAGAATGTTCCAATACAAAAATAGAAAGAGGGAAGAGAAATGGTAGGGATGATTTCACTACACATGACAAACAAATGGCACAACAGGTAACACAATTGCCTTTGGTGTGGGTTCTATTCCCACACCAGGTGATTCAGTTGTTGATATTGCAGTGCAGCATGGAGGGAGAAGGGGACTCCCAAGTGTATCATCCCTTGGATGAAATGTTAAACTGAAGTCCCACCTGCTTAAGTTGTTGGCAGCTCAAGAGGATTTAAAAGATCCCATTGCACTTATCAAAAAGATTAGGGTTGTTTTATTAGCATTTACATTCAGTTTATATCATACAAGAAAACTTTAAATCAATTATTTACACACTCATTTTTTTTACATTTACACTTAAAATTATTTACAAGTTATCAACACAAAAGGACATTTTTAATTGCAAAATAACTTAACTAAACAGTTCCATGCCTTTCATTATTTTTCTTTAATATTTACCTTGTATCCCTTTCTTTCATAACCATCTTCTTATTTCAGCTAATACAGCATCCTCTTACATTTCCTTGTTATTTAACAAATGATCACCCCTGGGATTCAATAAACCATTTTTTCATGCAGGAGTAGTGCAGCAGCTCCTGCAGGGAATATGGCCACCGAGCGATCCAGTAAACAAGGCTGGGGGCATGCATGAGCCTGCTAGCACTATTCTTTCATGGACACAACTGAATTATGCTAATTACCTCATTTGCTGGTGAAAGCCATGCAAATGAGGTGAATTAGTGATTCAGTAAGCAGGCAGGCATCCATGCAAGAACAGTGTGAGGTGCAGTAATGTATTCTGTTCCTAACCAAGTACATTTCTGCAAACATCAAGACGGAGACATGAAAGCTCAAAGTAAAGCATGTATTATAATCACTAGGCATGCCAATGGCCAAAAATATGGCCATTGGCATGGAAAAAAGTTGCAAAATTATAAAAATCAAAGTTTTTTTTTTTGGCTGATTTCGGACGTTTAAGCATAAGGCAGTGTTGCACAAATGGGATTGTGCCAAAAATAAAAAAAAATGTCAAAACAATTTTAAATGAAATCTGCATTTTGTCTTTATAGTGTATGGCATGCAGAATCAAAACATTAGCAGGTAACACTGGTTGCTAAGGAGGAAGGCTGTGGTGTAGTGGTGTAACCAGGGACTAAGGCAGTGGAGTATGCAAATGAGCAAATTTTACTGAATCACTAAATGGGAGACCATTCTCTGGCTGCACCTAACCATGTAGGAGCTATAAGGCAGTAGTGTAAGCAGGAGAAGCAGTTGACATGAAAAGGGGATGTGTCATGCTTGATGTAAGCACATTGGAGCTCCATGGCTCCTGTTTGAGCTTAGCTAAGCACAGCTAAGCAAGAGGGTGTGTCTGAGGCTGCATTGATTTGTGCCATGAAATGAAGAGCGTGTTTCCATCCAGGTGAGGGCCATTTCTGCTTCAAAGTGTTTACTTTTAGCTAAATGGGTTTGCGCGGCACACACTGTGTCTAAAACAAACAAAACAAAACAAAAAACCCTGGAAATAACAGAGCTGTTTACATTTGGGCACCGGGTTTGCGTGGTGCACCTCGAGGCTTAAAGATGTGGAAATGGGAAGGAAAAAAAGGGAAATATTAGAATAAAAGAAATCAAGTACAAATAAAATAGCAGGCAGGTGGAATGTATCATAGCCAGCCAATCATATACGCAGCATCTGCAGCACAACAGTAAAAACAGTGCAAACACCTTCCAGACTGTTTTTTTCCCAAAAACTCTGTACCATTGGTCTACACACTCTGGAGAATTTTAACTGACAAAATGTTAGTCACTTTGTTGCATCAGTATGTGCTAGAGGCTGAGGGCGGTGAGAAGGATAATGCTGGTAACCGCCTCAGACTGAGGAGGAGGAGAAGATTGTTCATACCCAGGGTAACCTACCAGGGGCTACATGATTTGGAAATAGTAGAGCACTACAGGGTGGACAGGGACATACTTCAGCAACTCATTGAGCTGTGCCGGACTTACCTCAGACACAGAGCCAACAGAGGGGAACCCATCCCAGTGGATACCAAGCTATGCGTAACCTTAAGAATACTAACTACATGTACTTTCCAAAGATCTATGCTACATGCACTTTCCAAAGACCTACTGGGGACATCATGGGGTTCTCACCAGCATCTGCATCTAGGGTACTCCGCCAGTTCCTGGATGCCATGCTACCACATGCCAGTGAGCACATTTACTTCCCCAGCACCCGTGAGGAGAGGACCAGCAATATGCACCTCTTCCACCATGTAGCAGACTACCTGGAGGTACTGGGTGCCACAGACTGCATGCACATCCACATCAAAGCACCACCCGGTGAACAGGGTAGGGTTTATTTAAACCACAAAGGCTTTCACTCCAACTGCCAGGTTGTGTGCAATGCCCAGGGTATTATCTTTAATGTGTGTGCTTGCAGCCCTGGAAGCTATCACGACTCCCACATCTGGCATTCCTCACAGCTGTACCAGGGATTTGCCATGGGGGACATTCTGTATGGCCATCTGGTGGTGGATGCTGGCTATGCACTGGAGCCGTGGATGATGACACCCATCAGAAATGCGCACACACCTGCTCAAGATCACCATAATGAGGCACACGCACAAACCAGGATCATTATAGAGTGTGTGTTTGGGATGCGCAAGTCATGGTTCCACTGCCTTGACATATCTGGTGGAGCCTTGCAGCACTCTCCAGCCACATGTGCACACATGTTCATAGTATGTGCCATGCTACACAATATGATCCTGTGGAAAAGCTGCAGCAGGAACAGCACAGCCCCCCCTCACCACTAAGGTCCCCACAGGCACAGAGGGACTCAGAGGAGGAATCCCCTAAGCCAGCTCCTGTAGGCAGACAGAGGTGTGCCCAGTATGCCCTGGCCTTGGCAAAGAGGCAATGCATAGCACATACACTGACACTCTAGGCACTCAGGGACTGACACCTCTCTTCGAATTGCACACTCAGTAAACTGGATGACACACACATTACACTACCTGTAACTTACCATTTATAGGCAGTGTACAGTGTGCATCCAACATAGGCAGCCCTCAAGCACCGTCCTCACAACTGCCACAGGCACAAGGTAAGTCCATCTTCTTAACAATAAATGAATGTATTAGTATGTTCTGGTAGCATAGCTATGGTATTGCTGCATGCATGCAAGGGACTGGAGTGGCCTACTGGGATAGCAGCAGACAACTGACAGCTATGTGAGACACCAGGAAATGTTTGCCCAGTACTGGTCTCCCCACACTATGCAGTAGTACCCAAGGTGACAAATCCCACTGCAGCATATGTGGGGGGGGGGGTCATAGGCCACAGGCATGGATGTCAGTGTTGGGGTCCCATACTCACCCCTCAGCCTCACCCAGCAAGTCAGCTATAGAAAACCCTAAATAAATGTCTGGCAAAGGCCCACAAATGGTGACAATGATGAAATACTCCCCTACAGACTTGCACAGTGATAGCACAGCAGGTCTTGCAGTTGCAGTAAGGCTCTGAAGGGGTAAGAAGTCTGAAACTCAAATGTATGCCATTATAGTCTGACCTCTGGTCTTTAGTGATATGCCTCTAGTCTCCAAGACAGGGCACAATACTATGCTAAATGGAACCAAAATGTAAAGCAAATATCAGCACAGTCTGTGCAAATGTGTACAGTTGACAGGTGTGCTCACCCCCCATATTCCCATAGAAATGCAGTAACATGTATGTTTGCAGGGAAATAGCAGCAGAGCACACATTGCCAGGGCTGCTGCAATCCACATGATAACCTGTTGTATGTCCACAAAATGCAGGGGTCAATGAGCTATGTATATGTGTGGTTTATAGTGTCAGGATTTGGCCAGCACTTACTCCCAGCTGTTGTGTTGTAGTGGCCTAGATGTAGTACAGTCTTTGACAGGGTCATGTTCCGAGAACTGCAGTGCCAACTATTCTGCATGTCAGCTACACCTACGGTAGGAGATGTACACACTGTCAAGATGTCAACATCTGTTAATGCAGGAAAGCTGTACAGGTCAAGGACAGGGGGCATCCATATGGACAGTACACAGCTTGGAGTAACCTACACAGTGTCTACCATACCTCTCAACTGTACAGACCTATTGCAGAATGTTCAGAGGTTTGCATCATAATTGTGGTCTGTATAACATGAAATAGTGGTTGCTTGGCAATTCAATGGCAAATCACACAAGACTAAGGTCAGAAAATAATGACAGATTGTAGTGTCAGATGGTATACCCTATAAAACATGCATGCTAATGCAAAACCTGTTACTGAACCACCTTTCTAGGTTTGTAAGGCCAGTACTTAAAAATGGTCCCTATATTTAAGCCTCTGTTCCCCCAATCACTTATGGCTTTGTCCAGATGTCTGGCTCTCAGAAGCTGAGAGGTATGGTGCCTAGTAGGACAGCAGGTACCTGGAGGTCAGTGTACTGCCACTGTATAAAAGGCTGCCACCTTTCTGTGTCAGCACTGACAGCATATCACTGGCCAACTGCCATACCTCAGGAATGACACAGGTTGTCACAGAAGGAGCACAAGTATGCCTTTTATAACTGTTCTGCTTGTCCTAACATTGCATTTGCCTGACAACTATTTGCAAACCAAGAAAGGGTCATGTCAAAACATCACTGGCAGACAGTGGGGAAGCAGACATCAAACCCATGAGAGCAAACAAGCAATTACCAAACCGGTCTCCCAACTGTCTATGTTTGACAGAACATTATTAACACCCTGTCCCCATGTATGGGCCTTTGTCTGACTGTCATACTTGCGCCTGGGCAGATGTCAGTCTGTGATGGTATGACAGCTAGGCCCACATGTAGCCTCATAATAACATATAGCAACACAAGCCGTCTAAGGACCACAGCAAATGGAGTGGTGCAATGATGGACAACCTGCTACATAGGTACACGCAGAGGTGTGAAGTCCACAACCCTGTGTGCGATGTAACGGCATGTACCCCACCCATATCAGAATTACAAATACATAACAGCAGCCACTGTGGCCAAAGCCTGTGACTGGACTACAGAAGGACAAAGAGATGCACATAAGGGGAAGGGGAACCACTGGCCAGACAAATGGAGAATGTGTAGACCAGAACTGATTGTGCAGTAACATAGGTGCCATGCAGTGTAAGGAGTCAGTAAACATCACCTGCAAATACACAACACACACCCATGTAAGCGAAGGTCTGCAATAAAACAACCCAAATAATGGACACCTCAGAGGCAAAATCACATGAGAACTCCACATACCTACACACCACAGACCATGTAGAATCCACACACCAGGGTCTTGTAAACACTAAGGCCTTACCCCAAACACCTACCCTACACAGATAGGCTAGCACTGTCCATCTACCCTGTTCCATACAGACTCTGCTGGGGTGACCCCTGTCTGGCATACAAAGCAATCCAGACCCTGCCTTGATGGGACTGTTGTACATCTGGAACTCAAGGCCCACTCCATCAACCTTTATGTGCAGCATCAACCTGAGCTGTAATATCAGTATGGCTTGTTGGTGTGACAGATACAAGTACCACACACTCCCCATATGTGGAATACACTCCCTGTCAACAGCAAGCCAAATGCCACAATACCCCTAGTGATGTGCTCCCTGTATAAGTGCACTGGAAACACAAAATACAGTCCTGTGATCCCACCTGTGTCCCTGCTGGACAGGGGCTCTGTGTGCTGACATGTCTTAACATGGGCTACACTCTCATCTGCATGGGTTATAAGAGTTTCAGAGCCAATACCCTACTAATGTCATAGGAAACTACTACCCTATACACAACCATCTGTCAGTGGTTCACCACATTACTCTGTACTGCTCTGCCACTAACATACCTGGAAGTCACAGTGCTATGTGGAATATACTACACATATAATGGACATTTCTGCACAGTAGAATGCACTCTGTACCCACATCCATACCTCCCAACCTCTGACAGCAAGACATGTGGACAAGGTCATACATAAAAGTAGGACAAAGGCACAATGATAGGCACGTTATATATATAACTATTGCCCTTACATACTGAGAAAGTTGGTAGGATAAAGGGTTTTGCATTAGCAGGAAGTGTCTGAAGGTTATGAAGTCTGAAACACTAATGTCTGTCATTATTTTGTAATATCAGTCTTCAATTATATGCAACTAACTTGCCATAAAAACACAGGTTTATGTAGACTGGACGAAACTTCTAGACAAACACCTGGACAATCTGCCACAAAATGTACAGTTGAGAGCTATGGCCACACCAGGATATGACTTTTCAGGTAAGAAGAATACCACACAAGCAGGAGATCCTCAGCCAGTATATCACCAAGTTGCTGGACTGTTTACAGAGCTTCATTGGTCAACCGAGTGTAGCCACACCTCTCAACTGGCCTTTTTGGGAAAGAATGAGAAGTTATGTACTTACCATAACGTTCCATGTTAGTTGTCTTCTTCTCGCCTTCTTTCTTGCTGGATGGGGTTCGGAGCCAAAACTTGGCTCCGACTCGGCCTATTACTAAAGCTCGAGAGCTATTTTTACCGGCTCGAGGCTATCCTATGTCCCATAATGCTAGGCTTCATATACCCAGATCTCGTTTGATAGCTAACACTATGGACATACATGTCCCCACCATGACAGAGAATATTTATATATATATATATATATATATATATATATATATATATATATATATATATATATATATATATATATCTACCTCTATATATCTAAGCTCTTGTATATATATATATATATATATATATATATATATATATAAAAATACATATATAAAACTCTTATAAGAGTTACCAAGAAAAGAAAGAGAGGTAGCTAAGGAGATAACTCTCGTGATAACACATCTCAGAAGATACTCTCAGTCTTGCCAGGCTAGGGGGATGGAGGGTGGGACGCAAGAAAGAAGGCGAGAAGAAGACAACTAACATGGAACATTATGGTAAGTACATAACTTCTCAATGTTAAGTTGTCAATCTCGTCTTCATTCTTGCTGGATGGGACATAGGTTCATAGGTTCATAGGTTCATACTAGGCTATCTGCCCTAGGGCATTTATAAGCCTAGCCAGAATGTGTTTGGCTTTCGCCACCCATTTTAAATTTATTTTGCTATGCCCTTTTTCGAGGTTAGTATACTGTGCCTCTGTCTAACAGTGACACAGAAGTGATACCCGGGGTAAACCTACGATCTCCCATCCACTCATCAAGATTCCTCTTGAAGAGAGTCAATGAGGGACTCTGCCTAACCTGGACTGGGATTTTATTCCAGATTGAAGGGAGCCTCTGGGTTATGAATCTGTCCCTCCAGCATGTCCTATTTATTTCAGTGCTGAGGTTCAAGTCTCTCGAACGCGTAGCTCGATGGGATTTGGATTTTCTGAGATGCAGCATGTCCATTAATTCCGGGTTGGACATGGCTTTATACGTCAGGCACAGATCGCCTCTGAACAGGCGGTATGCCACTGAGTAGAGCTGGAGTTTCTTTAACTGGGCAGCATATGGCATCTGTTTGAGCCCTTTGATCCTCTTGGTGAGGTACTTTTGGGGTCTTTCCAGTTGCTGCAGGTGTCTGGTAAGGTACATCTCAAAAGGGGCATTGTACTCAATTATGGGCCTGATGAGGGATGAGTAAAGAGGCACGATGACCTCCCCTGATCTAGATGTGAATCCCTTCATGATTAGGTGGGCTATATAAAATGTTTTTCTAACCACTTTGGCCACGTGGTTGTCAAATGAGAGATTGCTATCAACTTGGGTCCCCAGGTCCCTAATTACTTCTTCTGTACTTAATGGATTACCACCTATGTGGTAATTTGTGGGCACTTTGTTTTTGCCAAAGGGGATGACTATACACTTTTTGGCATTTAGCTTGAGGCCATGGCTCTGGCACTAGTTGTCTGTTTCTATGAGGCCCTTTTGGAGGATGCTTGTGTCGGCTGGAGAGTCGATTATGGTGCCCAGTTTGCAGTCATCTGCGAACTTGGTCAGCCACAGTCCTTCCGTGTTGGCCTGTACCTCTGAGAAATATATACCGAACAAGAGAGGTCCCAGGACTGAGCCTTGTGGGACACCACTTGTGACTGGTTTGGAGTCTGACATGGCTCCAGCAATTCTAACCCTGTGGATTCTGTCCTTGAGCCAGTTTGCAATCCATCTAGTGACATAGGGGTTTATATTTAAGCTGGTGAGCTTATCTATAATGCCTGAGTGGGGTATTGTATCGAAGGCTTTTGCGAGGTCCAGGTAGGCTGTGTGGACCACCTTCCCCTCGTCAATGGCCTTGGTGACTGTTTCAAAGAAATCAACCAGGTTTAAGAGGCAGGATCTGCCCTTAACAAAGCCGTACTGGGTAGGATCCAGTGTCTGTAGGTCCCCAATATCTTTATTTATGAGGTCCATGATGATCCTTTCCATAGCTTTGCAGACCAAGCTAGTCAGGCTTATGGGGCGATAGTTTACAGGATCTGTTGAGGCACCACCTTTATGGAGAGGGACCACTGTTGCTGTACGCCACTCTTTGGGCACATATCCTGTAGTAAGGCTGAGATTGAACAGTAGTTTTATGTTTGGGTTTAGCTCTTCTTGGAGTTCATGTAGGACGCAGCCCGGGACACCGTCTGGTCCCATTGATGCTGTGTTTTTTGCTTTGGAGAGGGTGGCTCTTACCTGAGCATCTGAGATGTCAGGGGGGGCAGCACTCTGCTGGGATAGATATTTGCCCTTTTGGTGGGGAGTTTGTGCTGAACCTGTCAGCTAGGATGTTGGCAATGTCTGTGGGTTCGGTGTATTTTTTGTCATTTTGGACTAATTCTGAGCATATCTGGGAATTACCACCCAGGTTCCTAACATAACTAAAGCAAGCCTTGTGATGATCCTTAGTGTCCTGTGCAATTTTTCTCTCGAAGCTGGCCTTAGACAATTTTATGAGTGCCCGTAGTTTTTTGCTAATACTGATCAGTGATGCCTTCCCTTTTTGGGATTTTGCTCTATCATTTAGAAGCTTCCGCCTTCTATTGTATAGTTTGTTTATGGCTGGGGTCCACCAGACAGGATGTCTGCCTTTAGAGGACTGGGTCTTGGTTTTATTTGGGATCGCATGATCCATGCATTCCTAAAGGTGTTCATAGAATGCGTTTATAAAGGATTCTGCGGTCTGGGCTGTATTTTCCACAGGCCCGGGGGCTTTGAAGGATTCCACCTCGGTTTTGAGGAGTGTGAAATTTGCTTTAGAGAAGTTTTTTACTGTGGTTTTATGGGCAGGGGGTGGGGTCGGGATGTGAATATCCAGTGAGATTAGTTTATGGTCTGATCTTACCAGTGAGGGATACACTTCTGGTCTGGAGCATAGAGTCCCCATGTTGGTGATGATCAGGTCCAGTATGTTTTCCCCTCTTGTGGGAGTGGTAACAAGTTGTTCCATAGCATTTGAGTTTATAAATTCTAGGAACCTTTGGGCTAGGGTGTTGGAGCTAGAGTAATGCTCCCAGTCTATGTTTGGGTAGTTGAAGTCACCCAATATAATGGTGTTTGGAGAGACCTTCATATTTTCCAGTGTTCTCAGGAAGGCCGAGTGGGGTTCCTGGGTTTGGGAGGGTGGTCTATAGCAGACTATATACTGGAAGGCAGTTTTACCCACTGTTAGTTGCACATGGATAGTCTCTGATGCTTCGTGCTTTGCCACCAACCTGGAGGTGTGGGTATCTTTGATGAATATCGATACTCCCCCTCCTTTTGTGGTTCAGTCCAAGTTTTGGGGCCGAAAAGCATGGTATGAGGTATAACCTGGTAGTGCTGGGGTGCTCTCCGGAGCCCTGAACCAGGTTTCTGTTACTGCACAGATATCAATGTTCTACATGCTAAGGAGAGTTTCGAGTGCGTGCATCTTGAGGTTTAGACTTCTGGCTTTGAGTAGCATTACTCTTAGTTTCTTATCCCTTGTGATAGCTATGGAGGTGGGTTTGTCTTTTGAGCCTTGCCTAAAAAAGGCACTATGGGGGTAGCAAGAGCCTTTGCCAATATCCGAAAGCCCAGGGGTGACAGGTGCAAGCCGTCCCTAGCGAAGCATCGTGGCTTGTCGAGCATATCATCCCAAGCTGACAGGCATTGGATCCCCTTTGAATGACACCAGTACTTAAGCCAATTGTTGAAATTGATCATCTTGTCTTCATATTGTGGCATCATTCTTGGTGAGGGTAAGATGCTACTCAAGGTCAGGGTCATACCGGCCTGGGCTACATGCTCAGAGAGCTCCTCTATGTCTCTTTTCATGTAGTCCAGGGAGGTACGTCTCAGGTCATTCACACCAGCATGGACAATGACTGAGTCATATTTGTACTTGCCTTGGAGTGACCTGAGTGCTTGTGTTATGTGGCAGATCCTAGCGCCTGACAGGCTGCTCACCGTGACCCTCTCCTTGTTCAGCCTGGTGAGCGGGACGTCAGTGTGCCTGATGATAGAGTCACCTATTACAAGTGTATCAGGTGTGTTGTTTAGTCTTAAGGGTTGTGACTGTTCGGCACACTGGCTTTGTGAGATATGTGTTGCACGTGTTTTGTTTTGGGGTAGCGGTTGCTTGGGTGTCTGCTTTGGAGGTCTCTGCTGCTTAGGCAGATCTTTATTTTGAGCCTCCGAGTATGTTTTTGTGTGATTATGTGTTTGGTTTGCTGCCGTGGTAGGTCTATGTGAGACTGGAATTGTAGTGAGTGTGGTTTCCTTCTCCTCCTGACTGGTTATGCCAGTACTGAGTTGAGAGAGCTTAGTCTCCAGTTTGGCTATATGGTTGCATCTCTCACATGTGTTGGAATTTGTTGGGAGGAGGAGAGGGTTGTCTGTGTACATGAGGCAGTTGTAACATTGCCTCAAGATTCCCAGATTCACCAGCTGGACCGGAGAGGAGATTGACAACTGACCTTTGGACATGCTAGAATAATATTGGGAATTCCTTTATAATTGAAAACAAGGGCCAGTGGGGAGTGAGGGTGTAGTGCTTTTAATTTTTAGTGCTGACTTATATAATTGCTTTAGTGAGCAAGTGCCAGGTAACTTAAGTGCAATGTGTTACAGGTAACTTAAATGCAAAAACGACAAACAGTAACTTTCTTTCAAGTGAAACAGGGAAATAAGTACAGTAAGCAATGCAGATATCACTAGTGATCCACAGAAGCGCTGAGAAGCCGTGTATTAGGTGGAATTAGCGTTCCAGGGAAATAACAAGCAAACAAACAACAAGCATATAAACAAAGCTAGATTCAGCAGGCCTGGATCTAGTCTATGCTACAGCAAACAAGATAATATGAATATGCTAGTGGCTAATATAAACCTTTAACCAGAAATTCCCAGCTCAGAAGGGCAGAGTCCAGCCTCTTCTCCCACAAGAGTGCAGACCACAAACCTTCTTAATGTAAAATAACTGGCCTGAAGCCCAAGTGCTTAAACCAGAACTAATACACTTTAAGAATAACAGACACTGGGCTGTCAATCAGCAGTTCCCAACTTAGAAGGGTGAAAGCTACCTGTCCTGCCACCACAGTGCATGCCACAAACCTTCCTAATGTATAACAACTGGTCTGAAGCCCAAGTGCTTAATCCAAAAGACTTAGAATGATAGCTACGCTTTAACCAAGTTACTACCAAGCAGTAATAAAAACAATTGAATACTTTAGAGAATGCCTGGATTAGTGCTCAAGTTACACAAACAAAGCTAGATCCAGTAGGCCCAAATCCAGTCTATGCCACAGCAAACAAGGCGCACCAACTTCAGTAAGAAGCAGTTCAGATATGCATGCACTATAAGCCTTTAAGCAGATATTCCCAGCTCAGAAGGGCAGAGTCCAGTCTCTCCTCCCACAAGAGTGCAGACCACGAACCCTCTTAATGTAAAATAACTGGCCTGAAAGCCCAAGTGCTTAAACCAGAATTAATACACTTTTAGAATAACAGACACTGAGCCCTCAATCAGCAGTTCCCAACCTAGAAGGATGTAAGCTACCTGTTCTGCCACTACAGTGCAGACCACAAACCCTCTCAGTGCAAAACAACTGGTCCGAAGCCCAAGTGTTTAAACCAAAAGGCTTAGAATGAGTTACACTAAGCAGTGATAAATACAATTGAGTGCTTTTAAGATGATGCAAAAGTAAAATAAAGTAGGTAGAAACACAAGTACAGTAAAAGCAGATTAATTTTTTTTTTCTGAACAAGTGCTGAGATCAAAGAAACAGATTTGAGTGCTGAAACTAGAAAACTGGCTAGTTATAAGAAAAAAAACTAAGCTAGAAGGCTTCCCTCCAACACAGAAGGGCTTGGGGGCTCAGAAGCCTACAAATAGTCTATACCACTTAACAGGAAAAGCAGGAAACAAGCTTAAATTTTTTTTTCTGTTTCCCAGATGCTCTCTTTGTACACAGTAGGAGTGTCTGAAATCAGAATATGATCTCACTGCACTCAGTTGAGTGAGCAAATGAGATGGGCCCAGAAGGAGTATCCAAACACAAATTTACAAGAGGGGCGGACAGTTTCAAGGCCACTAAGATTAACACCAAAACAAAAACAGGGAGAGTGGGTGGGACTAACTGAAGAGCAGAGTCAAAACTTCCAGTTCAGTTAATATTAGTGCAACACAGTTAAAATCAATTTAAATACTGTATTTTTTGAAAAAAAAAGTGCAGATAAAAATACTTAAATTCTCTTATACGTCCAGTTGAATACAGCTAGTTCTTAGCTGGCCAAAGCTGAGGTTTTTAAGCAGAAAATATTTCACACTGTACCACTTAAATAGGCAAGGACAGGAAATCAAAGAATGTGGCTACCCCCACACCTGTAATTACTAGCAAATAACAAAATTCAGCAAACACTGACTAACTTCCAGTTCAGTTAATATTCCTGCAACACAGTTAAAATCAATTTAAATACTGTATTTTTGGAAAAAAAGTGCAGATAAAGGTACTTAAATTCTCTTATACGTCCAGTTGAATACAGCTTGTTTTTAGCCGGCCAAAGCTGAGGTTTTTAAGCAGAAAATATTTCACACTGTACCACTTAAATAGGCAAGGACAGGAAATCAAAGAATGTAGCTGCCCCCACACCTGCAATTACTAGCAAATAACAAAATTCAGCAAACACTGACTAACTTCCAGTTCAGTTAATATTCCTACAACACAGTTAAAATCAATTTAAATACTGTATTTTTCGAAAAAAAAAGTGCAGATAAAGGTACTTAAATTCTCTTATACGTCCAGTTGAATACAGCTAGTTCTTAGCTGGCCAAAGCTGAGGTTTTTAAGCAGAAAATATTTCACACTGTACCACTTAAATAGGCAAGGACAGGAAATCAAATAATGTGGCTACCCCCACACCTGTAATTACTAGCAAATAACAAAATTCAGCAAACACTGACTAACTTCCAGTTCAGTTAATATTCCTGCAACACAGTTAAAATCAATTTAAATACTGTATTTTTGGAAAAAAAGTGCAGATAAAGGTACTTAAATTCTCTTATACGTCCAGTTGAATACAGCTAGTTCTTAGCCGGCCAAACCTGAGGTTTTTAAGCAGAAAATATTTCACACTGTACCACTTAAATAGGCAAGGACAGGAAATCAAAGAATGTGGCTACCCCCACACCTGTAATTACTAGCAAATAACAAAATTCAGCAAACACTGACTAACTTCCAGTTCAGTTAATATTCCTGCAACACAGTTAAAATCAATTTAAATACTGTATTATTTTTGAAAAAAGTGCAGATAAAGGTACTTAAATTCTCTTATACGTCCAGTTGAATACAGCTAGTTCTTAGCCGGCCAAAGCTGAGGTTTTCAAGCAGAAAATATTTTGCACTGTACCACTTAAATAGGCAAGGACAGGAAATCAAAGAATGTGGCTACCCCCACACCTGTAATTACTAGCAAATAACAAAATTCAGCAAACACTGACTAACTTCCAGTTCAGTTAATATTCCTGCAACACAGTTAAAATCAATTTAAATACTGTATTTTTGGGGAAAAAAAGTGCAGATAAAGGTACTTAAATTCTCTTATACGTCCAGTTGAATACAGCTAGTTCTTAGCCAGCCAAAGCTGAGGTTTTTAAGCAGAAAATATTTATTTTTATCTATTTATTTTGTTTTATTTTACATTTGTTGACCGGGCTATTCTAGCTGGATACATGTCTATTTTCAGTAGAGGCCCGGGGAGAAAAGCTCCACAATAAAAATGGGTTAGTAAAATCTAGTATTGTTATACATTCAAATAAGAAATATTATACAAAAGTACAGAGAAAAAACTGGTTCATAAGTATTACTAGCAAAAATACTTTACAATAGGGAAAATAAGCAAGCATAAATATTTTTTTTTTTTTAAGGGAGAATATAAAGGGTGAGAAAATAGAAAGTTTTAGTCAAGGTTTGTAAAAGACAGAGCTAATAAGAATTAAGCACAGGATTAAGCTGATTTTTGAAGGTTCAAACACAAATACTATGCTAACCTAGAAAAGGTTTGAGGGGGTGAAAAGGGTAGAGGGAATAATAGTTTAGTCAGGGTTAGTACAAGGACAGAGCCATTGAGACTTAAGCAGTGTTTTTAGCTGCTTCTTGAAAGTGGGTAGAGAAATAATAGTGGTGAGTTCATGAGGGAGCTTGTTCCAGATAGGTGCAATACAGTTGGCGAACAAACAGTCTCCAGCTTTGTTGTTGGATTTATAGGGTGCTGCTAGTAGCTTTGTAGCGGAGCACAAGAATGATAGATTTCTATTAGGAGTAATAAGGGTACTAAGTATTGTGGTGTTAGAAGGTTGATGGAAGATTTTGTGGGTGATGGTAAGTTGCTGTAGTCGTATTTGATTTTGTAGTTCCAGCCAGCCTAGTTGTTTAATATTAGAGCAATGATGGGTTCTAAAAGGGGCTCCTGTGGCAAATCTTGTAATATTATTATAAGATACTGCTAGTTTATTGAAATTAGATTTTGATAAGTTTGTGAAAATAGGTGAGGCATAAAGAAGGGTAGAGAGCAAGTGTGTTTGAGCTAAAGTACTTCTGGCTAAGGTAGTTAGGAAGGGTTTGAGCCTGTAGAGAGATCCAAGTTTTCTATTGACTAACTTGATGGTTACGTTAATATGGGCATTGAAGTTGAGATTATGGTCTATTGTGACACCTAAAAGTTTGGTAGTTGAGTCAGGGGATATTATTGTGCCATTGTTTGACATTATATCGAAGGTAAAGGTCAAAGATTTCTGTGATGGGGTAAAAACTAATAATTTAGTCTTTTTGGGATTTAGTAAGAGGCCATGCTGATAGAACCAGTTTTCAGCTGCTATGAAGACTTGTTGTGTAGTGGTCTGGTGCGTAATTGGGGAGGATGCTGAACGTATCAGAGTTGAGTCATCGGCATATTGTATACATATGGATTGAGGAAGGGACATATTTAGTTTGTTAATAAAAATAGAAAAGAGGAGAGGTCCCACTATTGAGCCTTGTGGCACTCCAATTGTGATGGGAAGAAGAGATGATATTTGATTATCCCAAAGAACTGCTTGTTGTCTATTATCTAAGTAGGATTTAAACCACTGGATAGCTTGACTGTCCAAGGCAAATGATTTGAGGATGTTTAGTAAGAGGGAATGGTTGACCATATCAAAGGCCTTAGAGAGGTCTAAGAATAGTGCTGAGGACAGCAGGTTGTTATTCTGATGTTTATTAATATGGTCTGTGAATGACAAGAGTGCTGTAATAGTGCTGTGATAGGGTCTAAAATCATGTTGGCAGTCTGCTAGTAGGTTGTTTTTGAGAAGATGGTCAAGTAGTTGACGATGTATGCATCTTTCCAAGATTTTAGCTAATGGAGAAAGTAAGGCTATGGGTCAAAAGTTAGCGAGCTCGAAAGAGTTACCACCCTTGTGAAGAGGAATGATATGAGAGACTTTCCAGAGGGATGGAATAAAGCCTTCAGTTATGGTTCGATTAACTAAGATGGAGACAGGAGGGGCAATTGCTTTGGCTGCAATTTGTAGGTATTCAGCTGGGAGGAGATCAGCTGAGGGGGTACAAGGTTTGAGTTTTGTAAGAAGAGTAAAGATAAGATCAGTTGAAACTGGTTGCAGTTTGAAAGAGGGGGGATTTTTGTTGTGGCTATAAGGTGTTGGCATGAACTGTGGAGATAAAGTTGAAGCAAGAGAGGTGACAGTGTCTGAGAAAAATTTGTTGAAAGTATCAGCGATTTGGTTAGGTGTGCTCTGAGTGAGGTTAGAAGGAGTGGGTGTTTTAGAGTTACCTGGATGTAGTAATTTATTGATACTTTTCCAGAATTTTTGAGGATTTTGGCGCTGGGTATGTTGGAATTTACAATAATAATTTATTTTATCAAGGAATATAAGTTTCTTTGTTGCATTCCTAAGTTGTTTAAAGGTTTGGTGGTCAGCTGGGTTTTTAGTACTACGCCATTTGGCCCAGGTTTTATTTCTATGCAACATTTTTTGTTTGGTTTCTTTTGTTAGCCAAGGAGCAGGCTTTGCTTTGGTTTTAATTAATCTAGTAGGGGCATGGAGGTTGAGGATTTGAAGGAATTTATTGTTAAAGTATGAGACTGCATCGTTTAGAGGCAAGTATTTTAGTGGAGACCAATTGCATGCTTTGAGTTCTAGTAGGAAGTTAGTTTGGTTGAAATTGCTTTTGTTCCTGGTAGTTCTAACTTGAGTATTATTGGAGATGGGGATTTTGTTTTTGGTGATAAAAGTGATTAAATGGTCACTGATATTATCAGGTAGTGTGCCTGTAGTATAAATCATAGAGCTGCTATTGACTAGAATCCAGTTAAGGATGCTTTGTTTGGAGCTGGTGTTGTTATTTTGAGTGGGGACAGTAATGGTTTGATTAAAGCCATAGAGGTTTATGTGAGAAGTGGGTTTTTGGGAGATGCAGGAATTCCAATCAATATTAAAGTCACCTAGAAATATAGTTTCCTGAGGGAAGGAGTTTGAGAGCCAGTGCAGTAAGTTTTCAAGGGTATTAATATTATTACCTGGGGGAATATAACAGCAAATGATATAAATGGATTTGTTAATGTTAATTTGTAGTTTGGTGATTAAGATTTCACTATTGTTTTGGAAGGGTGGTTTTGTATCTAGTAGGGTAACCAGTAGTTCAGTTTTGTAAAGTATAGCAACACCTCCACCCTTTCTGGTGTGCCGGTCAAGTCTAATGATGTTATATCCTGGAGGTAGTATGTCATTATCCTTGGTATCTGCTTTTAGCCAGGTTTCAGTTAGGCAAAGGATATCGAAGGAATATAGGTCAAGGAGGGCATGCATTTGTGTTGTCTTATTATTTAGGCTGCGAATATTTAGGTGGGCTATTTGGAGAGAGTTCAGATTGGGGGTATGAATTGTAGAATTAGTTTGATTTACTATGGGGAAGGTAGGTTGGTGATTCTCTGGGCTGGGATTGGGATGAATGTCGCCATATAGGAATAATAGCTTCTGGTGACTATGTAGGTATTTGGAAGGTTTGGAAGAGATTGAAAAAGGTTTCTTGTTTAGAAAAAAATTGATATGAGTTGCTCTGTACCACTTCAATAGGCAAGGACAGGAAATCAAAGAATGTGGCTACCCCCACACCTGTAATTACTAGCAAATAACAAAATTCAGCAAACACTGACTAACTTCCAGTTCAGTTAATATTCCTGCAACACAGTTAAAATCAATTTAAATACTGTATTTTTTGAAAAAAAAAGTGCAGATAAAGGTACTTAAATTCTCTTATATGTCCAGTTGAATACAGCTAGTTCTTAGCCAGCCAAAGCTAAGGTTTTTAAGCAGAAAATATTTCACACTGTACCACTTAAAATAAAGCAAAAAAAGGTTCCAGGCCACCAGTGAAATGAATCTTCAGTTCTTTTATTTTAAATCCAACAACAAATGAGCGCTTTCGTCTGCCAAATGAGACTTCTTCAGATAAAACAGTACTGGTGCCACTCTTAATTTATACAAAATACCTTAATTAACCTAATTAGCTAATAAACAAAATTTTTAAATTTTAAAGCTCCACCACCAAGTGGTTTCTGGCTCTTTGGTTGTTTTACCAAACACCACAAACTTCACAAGTTTAAAAAATCCATTAATGAAATTAAAAGATTGTTTAAAGCAATCATTATATAAAAAGTAAATAATAGTAAAACTTCAATCTTGATTATGTTTTTTTGTGTGTATTTAATGTAGCCCTTTTTACACTAAAATGCTGTAACCTACAACAATGAAATCACACTCTACCTGCTCTCTCTGCTAAAATAGCCTTAATACTAATGTATTCATTCAGGCCTGGACTAATATTAGCCTTCAGCCTCAATTGCTATTTAAGTTCACTATTGAGTAATGTGTTCCTCATGTCCCCTCCTCTGGGGTTACTTTTAACCAAATCAATAATCCCAAACTTGAAACCACTAAATGAAGTACAAAAAACTGAGTGTTTGTAAAGGGCACTGGTTTCTTTCCTATTTCTAATGTCATATATGTGTTCATATATTCTGTCTTTTAGTGCCCTTTCGGGTTTTCCTACGTAAAATGATGAACACTTTGTGCAGATAGCCAAATATACTAACATCTTGGTTTGACAATTACCCTTACAAAATTTGACTATACTACCTAAACCATTTTTCAATTTGATGAATTCTTCTTTAAAAATATGTGAACATTGCCCACACCTACCACATGAACTGGTTGCTTTTTTGATATCATCTAAATTATTACCCTTTTCAAGCAACCTTTTAAAGTTAATTCCTGTCTTGTATATAAAATGAGGTCTATTACCAACCACCTCATAAACGTCTTTGTTAGTTTTTAATATGGACCAATTAGTTTCCACTATTTTTGTGAACAAATCAGAAAACCCATTATATTCAGTAACACATGCCCCTAAAAAGTTTCTTGTCTTGTTCTCAGGTTCTACTACTGTTGTGAAAGGTTGACCTAATAAGGCCTTATATTTAGTCCCCCAACAATTGTAGACTTCCTCCAAAATTTTACCAACCATTTCTCTTGGGTATCCTCTCTCCACAATCTTTTCACCCAAGAAAATAAATTCATTTAATAGGTCCTGATAATCAGATGTCATCCTCGCTATCCTAACAGCCTGTCCCTTAATAAGGCTTCTTTTTTGGTGAAATGGATGAAAACTATCATGGTGCAAATAACTATTGCACCATGTGTTCTTACGAAAGATCCTGGACTTAAAACCCTGTGGTACTTTGCTGATGGTGATGTCCAGATAATTAATACTCTGGTCTTCAACATTATGTGTGAATGAAAGGAAATCAGTAGTGTGGTTTAAATAATAAATAAATTCCTCCATGTTTTCTTTTGACCCTTCCCAGATCACAAAAATGTTGTCCAAAAATCTCAAGTAGCATTTAATTTGCTTCCTGTATCTACTTTTTAATATGTGTCTTTCTTCCCATTCTAACATCACCAAATTGGCGTAAATGGGGGCACAAGCTGCCCCCATAGCTACGCCACTAACTTGTCTATAGTACTCTCCTTGGAAACCAATATAATTATTGTCTAATATGACCTCCATGAGTTCCAGTATCAATAATTTTTGGTCGTGGGGTACATCTAGATGTTTATGAATGCTTTCTTCAAAGAATTCAAAACCGTCCACTCTGGGAATACATGTAAATAAATCCTTTACATCTATAGTTAAAAATTTACATTCTTTGGACCACAGGTCATTGTTTATTTTACCAAGAAAGTCCCAAGAGTCCATAATCAAATGTTCTTGCTTTACTATTATATTTTTAATAGTTTTATCAATATAGACTGATAGGGGGTGAGTTTTAGAATTTTTTGCTGAGACTATTGGCCTAAATGGAGGCTCTAAAATGGATTTGTGAACTTTTGGTACTCCAAAAATTGTGGAATAATTGGATGTAGTTGCCTCAAAAAATGGTATGTAATTTTCTCTACTCTATTTTCAATCAAATATTCATCCAATAGGGAGTCAATCCTCTTGTAATCTATTTGTATCTCATTATATGAAACTGAAGTGTACGTATTCAAATCCATCAAGATGTCAGTTAGAACATTATTGTATTCCTCATGGTTGTACAAAACCACTCCCCCACCTTTGTCCGGCTTCATAATTCTAATATTATTTTGTGCTTTTAAGGCCTCTAACAAATCCTCTTCTTCCTTTTTTCAAATTGTGATGTTGCCTTTCCTTTCTATTATTCATATATGCCTCATAAATCTCATTCGTAACTATATTCTCAAATATGTATATAGCCGGATGCAAAGGGGGGTTGTAAATGCTGTTCCTAACCAATCCTTTATTTAAAATGGAACTTTCATTCACTGTTTTTTTTTATGAATTAATTTAAGGTTTAATTTTCTAAGGTATAACTTCAGTTCCACTAAAATGTGGGCTAAATCCCCATACTTAGACCTAACAAACTTGAATTCCTTTGAAAACAAGTCAAAATGTTTTTTCTCCAACTCTATAGATGTGTAATTAAAAATGTTAAACCTTTATATTCAAAAACTATACCATTGGTGTCTTGTGTAATGTTGTTTATCTGCCCTTCCTCCCCATGTTTTTCCATCCATAATTGCTCCCATATGAATTCATTGGAAGACCTGGATCTGAGGGAATTCGGGCCTTGCTTGCCAGATGTTCTGATCTCCTGGGACCTAAAAAAGGTTCAATAGGTTCTGAAAAAGAGTCCAATTCATCCAAAACCCTATTATTAACACCCGCTCTCTGTTCATTTCTATCTTGAAAACGGGGTCTAAAAGAATTACTAGGTACATCAGTATCATGATAGTTTAATGGGGCCCTTTCGTGTAATTTGATTTTATTATTATAATTCTTAAAATTGTTAATAGGTCCTGGGTAACTCTTACCCTTAGTATATTGCTCCCTGTCTCTAATGAATTTCTTTTGTTTCCTAGCAAAAACCTTTTCGATCCTACTGTCTGTTCTTTTTAGAACCTTAATATATAAATATTTATTTTCATCAAATAACAAGTCCTTAGAAATGTCATCATTAAGTTTGTTTAAATCAATTAACAAACTATTCAACAAGGTCTCGTTATGTTTGATGAGTTTCAGAATTAAACCAAATCCACATTCATCAAAAAATTCATGGAAATCTTTTAAGACAACATCTGAATAAGTAATTCCAAAAGGATATTTAAAAAATATTAGTCCCTGAGGGACTATCTTATGACCAAGACAGTTATGCAAGTAACGGTTATCAATTTGTACACATTTATAGTTAAACAACATTTTCTCAAAGGAAAAAATCATGTCCTTTAACGTAGGAACATTCGTGTCATTCAAATTGTTTCCTTTAGTATTAGGTAAATCATGTTTTGCAGTAGGTGATATACTAAAATCAAAATTTTTTGTCCAAAATGTCTTTAAAGCTAAAGGGTTGTTCACTACCCTCTGAGGAACTTGGCTTAGGTTCCATAACATCAACCGCTAGTTTTTTAGTGCTTGAAAATGCGTGAAAAACAGTACCTTTTGATTTAAAAATAGTTATTTGCACCATGATAGTTTTCATCCATTTCACCAAAAAAGAAGACTTATTAAGGGACAGGCTGTTAGGATAGCGAGGATGACATCTGACTATCAGGACCTATTAAATGAATTTATTTTCTTGGGTGAAAAGTTTGTGGAGAGAGAATACCCAAGAGAAATAGTTGGTAAAATTTTGGAGGAAGTCTACAATGGTTGGGGGACTAAATATAAGGCCTTATTAGGTCAACCTTTCACAACAGTAGTAGAACCTGTGAAAGAGACAAGAAACTTTTTAGGGGCATGTGTTACTGAATATAATGGGTTTTCTGATTTGTTCGCAAAAATAGTGGAAACTAATTGGTCCATATTAAAAACTAACAAAGAAGTTTATGAGGTGGTTGGTAATAGACCTCATTTTATATACAAGACAGGAATTAACTTTAAAAGGTTGCTTGAAAAGGGTAATAATTTAGATAATATCAAAAAAGCAACCAGTTCATGTGGTAGGTGTGGGCAATGTTCACATATTTTTAAAGAATAATTCATCAAATTGAAAAATGGTTTAGGTAGTATAGTCAAATTTTGTAAGGGTAATTGTCAAACCAAGATGTTAGTATATTTGGCTATCTGCACAAAGTGTTCATCATTTTACGTAGGAAAAATCGAAAGGGTACTAAAAGACAGAATATATGAACAATATATGACATTAGAAATAGGAAAGAAACCAGTGCCCTTTACAAACACTCAGTTTTTGAACTTCATTTAGTGGTTTCAAGTTTGGGATTATTGATTTGGTTAAAAATAACCCCAGAGGAGGGGACATGAGGAACACATTACTCAATAGTGAACTTAAATGGCAATTGAGGCTGAAGGCTAATATTAGTCCAGGCCTGAATGAATACATTAGTATTAAGGCTATTTTAGCAGAGAGAGCAGGTAGAGTATGATTTCATTGTTGTAGGTTACAGCATTTTAGTGTAAAAAGGCCTACATTAAATACACACAAAAAAACATAATCAAGATTGAAGTTTTACTATTATTTACTTTTTATATAATGATTGTTTTAAACATTCTTTTAATTTCATTAATGGATTTTTTAAACTTGTGAAGTTTGTGGTGTTTGGTAAAACAACCAAAGAGCCAGAAACCACTTGGTGGTGGAGCTTTAATTTTTTAAAATT
Organism: Protopterus annectens; assembly: GCF_019279795.1. Taxonomy (NCBI): domain Eukaryota; kingdom Metazoa; phylum Chordata; order Ceratodontiformes; family Protopteridae; genus Protopterus; species Protopterus annectens. Next base: position 1,048,078,661 of record NC_056735.1, read on the forward strand.
TTGTTTATTAGTTAATTAGGTTAATTAAGGTATTTTGTATAAATTAAGAGTGGCACCAGTACTGTTTTATCTGAAGAAGTCTCATTTGGCAGACGAAAACGCTCATTTGTTGTTGGATTTAAAATAAAAGAACTGAAGATTCATTTCACTGGTGGCCTGGAACCTTTTTTGCTTTATTTTCGCTGGTTTGGACTGTCTTGTTTGGTTTAGTGACATTTACTGGTTCCACATGTTGCTGGTGTGAGGTCGAGATTTTGTTAGTACACTGGTGCTACCATTATGGAAGAATCTTTAAATGATTCTACAATTATTGGACTTGATTACGTTTTTAGCCCGAGCAGTATCATTAAGACACAACAAGAAGTGTCTAAAGTACGTGAAGAGTTGGCTACCCTTCGAGGAGATCTTACTAGGCTTATTGACTTGTTTAGTCAAGTCGAGCCAGTAGAGGGAGGCAACGTACCTTGTAACAATCCTGATTGTGTCTCGATGCTGTTTTCAACGTCATCTCCACGCTCGCGTTTTGAGAGCAATGGTGGAACTAGGGTCAATACCAGGGACAACGAATGGATAATGTAAATAGAAATGAAGGGGTTTTGCTATCTCCACGTAGTCGGAAGAATGCACAGGTCCCTTCTATGGAGCAAAAGGAGCGGATGACGCAACAGACTAATTTTAAATCAAAAGGTACTGTTTTTCACGCATTTTCAAGCGCTAAAAAACTAGCGGTTGATGTTACGGAACCTAAGCCAAGTTCCTCAGAGGGTAGTGAACAACCCTTTAGCTTTAAAGACATTTTGGACAAAAATTTTGATTTTAGTATATCACCTACTGCAAAACATGATTTACCTAATACTAAAGGAAACAATTTGAATGACACGAATGTTCCTACGTTAAAGGACATGATTTTTTCCTTTGAGAAAATGTTGTTTAAATATAAATGTGTACAAATTGATAACCGTTACTTGCATAACTGTCTTGGTCATAAGATAGTCCCTCAGGGACTAAGATTTTTTAAATATCCTTTTGGAATTACTTATTCAGATGTTGTCTTAAAAGATTTCCATGAATTTTTTGATGAATGTGGATTTGGTTTAATTCTGAAACTCATCAAACATAACGAGACCTTGTTGAATAGTTTGTTAATTGATTTAAACAAACGTAATGATGACATTTCTAAGGACTTGTTATTTGATGAAAATAAATATTTATATATTAAGGTTCTAAAAAGAACAGACAGTAGGATCGAAAAGGTTTTTGCTAGGAAACAAAAGAAATTCATTAGAGACAGGGAGCAATATACTAAGGGTAAGAGTTACCCAGGACCTATTAACAATTTTAAGAATTATAATATTAAAAACAAATTACACGAAAGGGCCCCATTAAACTATCATGATACTGATGTACCTAGTAATTCTTTTAGACCCCATTTTCAAGATAGAAATGAACAGGGAGTGGGTGTTAATAATAGGGTTTTGGATGAATTGGACTCTTTTTCAGAACCTATTGAACCTTTTTTAGGCCCCAGGAGATCAGAACGTCTGGCAAGCAAGGCCTGAATTCCCTCAGACCCAGGTCTTCCAATGAATTCATATGGGAACAATTATGGATGGAAAAACATGGGGAGGAAGGGCAGATAAACAACATTACACAAGACACCAATGGTATAGTTTTTGAATATAAAGGTTTCAAAATTTTTAATTACACATCTATAGAGTTGGAGAAAAAACATTTTGACTTGTTTTCAAAGGGATTCAAGTTTGTTAGGTCTAAGTATGGGGATTTAGCCCACATTTTAGTGGAACTAAAGTTATACCTTAGAAAATTAAACCTTAAATTAATTCATAAAAAACAGTGAATGAAAGTTCCATTTTAAATAAAGGATTGGTTAGGAACAGCATTTACAACCCCCCTTTGCATCCGGCTATATACACATTTGAGAATATAGTTACGAATGAGATTTCTGAGGCATATATGAATAATAGAAAGGAAAGGCAACATCACAATTTGAAAAAGGAAGAAGAGGATTTCTTAGAGGCCTTAAAAGCACAAAATAATATTAGAATTATGAAGCCGGACAAAGGTGGGGGAGTGGTTTTGTACAACCATGAGGAATACAATAATGTTCTAACTGACATCTTGATGGATTTGAATACGTACACTTCAGTTTCATATAATGAGATACAAATAGCTTACAGGAGGATTGACTCCTTATTGGATGAATATTTGATTGAAAATAGAGTAGAGAAAATGACATACCATTTTTTGAGGCAACTACATCCAATTATTCCACAGTTTTTTGGAGTACCAAAAGTTCACAAATCCATTTTAGAGCCCCCATTTAGGCCAATAGTCTCAGCAAAAAATTCTAAAACTCACCCCCTATCAGTCTATATTGATAAAACTATTAAAAATATAATAGTAAAGCAAGAACATTTGATTAAGGACTCTTGGGACTTTCTTGGTAAAATAAACAATGACCTGTGGTCCAAAGAATGTAAATTTTTAACCATAGATGTAAAGGATTTATTTACATGTATTCCCAGAGTGGAGGGTTTTGAATTCTTTGAAGAAAGCATTCATAAACATCTAGATGTACCCCACGACCAAAAATTATTGATACTGGAACTCACGGAGGTCGTATTAGACAATAATTATATTGGTTTCCAAGGAGAGTACTATAGACAAGTTAGTGGCATAGCTATGGGGGCAGCTTGTGCCCCCATTTACGCCAATTTGGTGATGTTAGAATGGGAAGAAAGACACATATTAAAAAGTAGATATAGGAAGCAAATTAAATGCTACTTGAGATTTTTGGACGACATTTTTGTGATCTGGAAAGGGTCAAAAGAAAACATGGAGGAATTTATTTATTATTTAAACCACACTACTGATTTCCTTTCATTCACACATAATGTTGAAGACCAGAGTATTAATTATCTGGACATCACCATCAGCAAAGTACCACAGGGTTTTAAGTCCAGGATCTTTCGTAAGAACACATGGTGCAATAGTTATTTGCACCATGATAGTTTTCATCCATTTCACCAAAAAAGAAGCCTTATTAAGGGACAGGCTGTTAGGATAGCAAGGATGACATCTGACTATCAGGACCTATTAAATGAATTTATTTTCTTGGGTGAAAAGTTTGTGGAGAGAGGATACCCAAGAGAAATGGTTGGTAAAATTTTGGAGGAAGTCTACAATGGTTGGGGGACTAAATATAAGGCCTTATTAGGTCAACCTTTCACAACAGTAGTAGAACCTGAGAAAGAGACAAGAAACTTTTTAGGGGCATGTGTTACTGAATATAATGGGTTTTCTGATTTGTTCACAAAAATAGTGGAAACTAATTGGTCCATATTAAAAACTAACAAAGAAGTTTATGAGGTGGTTGGTAATAGACCTCATTTTATATACAAGACAGGAATTAACTTTAAAAGGTTGCTTGAAAAGGGTAATAATTTAGATAATATCAAAAAAGCAACCAGTTCATGTGGTAGGTGTGGGCAATGTTCACATATTTTTAAAGAAGAATTCATCAAATTGAAAAATGGTTTAGGTAGTATAGTCAAATTTTGTAAGGGTAATTGTCAAACCAAGATGTTAGTATATTTGGCTATCTGCACAAAGTGTTCATCATTTTACGTAGGAAAAACTGAAAGGGCACTAAAAGACAGAATATATGAACACATATATGACATTAGAAATAGGAAAGAAACCAGTGCCCTTTACAAACACTCAGTTTTTTGTACTTCATTTAGTGGTTTCAAGTTTGGGATTATTGATTTGGTTAAAAATAACCCCAGAGGAGGGGACATGAGGAACACATTACTCAATAGTGAACTTAAATGGCAATTGAGGCTGAAGGCTAATATTAGTCCAGGCCTGAATGAATACATTAGTATTAAGGCTATTTTAGCAGAGAGAGCAGGTAGAGTGTGATTTCATTGTTGTAGGTTACAGCATTTTAGTGTAAAAAGGGCTACATTAAATACACACAAAAAAACATAATCAAGATTGAAGTTTTACTATTATTTACTTTTTATATAATGATTGTTTTAAACAATCTTTTAATTTCATTAATGGATTTTTTAAACTTGTGAAGTTTGTGGTGTTTGGTAAAACAACCAAAGAGCCAGAAACCACTTGGTGGTGGAGCTTTAAAATTTAAAAATTTTGTTTATTAGTTAATTAGGTTAATTAAGGTATTTTGTATAAATTAAGAGTGGCACCAGTACTGTTTTATCTGAAGAAGTCTCATTTGGCAGACAAAAGCGCTCATTTGTTGTTGGATTTAAAATAAAAGAACTGAAGATTCATTTCACTGGTGGCCTGGAACCCTTTTTGCTTTATTTTCGCTGGTTTGGACTGTCTTGTTTGGTTTAGTGACACTGTACCACTTAAATAGGCAAGGACAGGAAATCAGAGAATGTGGCTATCCCCACACCTGTAATTACTAGCAAATAACAAAATTCAGCAAACACTGACTAACTTCCAGTTCAGTTAATATTCCTGCAACACAGTTAAAATCAATTTAAATACTGTATTTTTTGAAAAATAAAGTGCAGATAAAGGTACTTAAATTCTCTTATACGTCCAGTTGAATACAGCTAGTTCTTAGTCGGCCAAAGCTGAGGTTTAGCGTCCTAGCACCTTAGTCCTGGGTGGCTCAATGGAACAGACTCTTGAGTACAGTGGAACTAAAATCAGCCCGACTTCTAGAGGTCATGTCCAGCTTGTAATGAGAAATGAAGGTATGAGGAGAGGCCCTTGTGGCTGCTGCACAAATGGAATCCAATGGCAATCTTGCCTGAAAGGATACCGAAGAAGCTAATGCTCTGGTTGAATGACCTCTGGGCTTAATAGGGAGCTCTTTATGCCTTAATTGGTAAATCAACATGATAACAGAGGTCACCCACCTGGACAAGGTTACTTTGGAAACTGGCAGGCCTTGCTTCCCTTCCGCATAAGACAGGAAGAGCTGTTCTGATTTCCTCGTCTGCTTGGTTCTATCCAGGTAGAAGCGTAATTGATGGTGAACATCCAGACAATATAACTTCTGTTCAGACCTATTGGTATAAAGTGGGAAAAAGACAGGAAGATCGATGGTCTGATTCAGATTTTTTTCAGAGAGTACTTTGGGTAAAAAGGACGGATTAGTCCTATGTGACACTCTATCTTTGTGAAAAACAAGGTAAGGAGGGCGAACACAAAGGGCTTGAAGTTCCGATACCCTTTTCGCTGAAGTGATGGCTACTAAGAACAGAGTTTTCCAAGAGAGCAACTTTAATGAACAGGAAGCCACAGGCTCAAAGGGAGGGAGAATTAAAGACGACAGCACCAAATTTAGGTCCCATGGTCGGGAGGATCTTTTACTGGGGGCCTAAGTAAGAGGGTTCCTTTTAGAAAGGCTTTACAAAGTTTGTGTGACATAATGCTGGTCTCTGATAATCCAACATGAAAATTTGCAATAGCTGCCAGCTGAACTCTGATGGTGGCTGAAGAAGAACCCATGTGAAATAGTTCTGCCAAAAACTCTAAAATTGTATGGACAGGAGCTGTAAAAGAGTCAGCTTGTTTCTCCCCTGCCCAAACAGAGAAACACTTCCATTTGCTAGCATAAGTCTTTCTGGTAGTAGACTTGTGCAAAGCGAGGATGATGTCACGAACTGAATGAGAGATTGAGGGAAGCCTGGCTAAGGCTGGAAGTGGAGCAACCAAGCTGTGAGGTTGAGAGATTGAAGAGATTGATGCAGCCCGCCGGACAGATGTGTCAGAAGATCTGGTGCTAGGTCCAGATGCCAGGGCTGATCTAGTAGATGACGTTGCAGGAACAGAAACCAAATTTGTCGAGGCCAGTAAGGGGCAACAAGGATCATTCTGGATCTCAAAGCAGTTGCTTTCTGGATTAACTGAGTAATTAAGGGAAAGGGGGAAAAGCATATAGAAGACCCCAGGGCCAATCGTGGACTAGAGCGTCTCTGGGGGGGAAGACCTGGGAGAGGGAAGAGGGTGAAGAAGTCTTGGCACTTGCTGTTTTGAGGGGTTGCAAAAAGATCGCAGCAAGGCTGACCCCACCTTCTGAAAATGTTTTCTGCTACTAGCTGGTTGAGAGACCGCTCGTGGGGCATGAGAATGGCTCTACTCAGCCCATCCGCTATGACGTTGGACTTCCCGGGGATATGCATTGCTACCAGAAACCGTTGAGAAGAGATCGCCCACTGCCAAAGTCTGAGTGCTTCCCGACATAGGGGGTAGGACCTGGTTCTGCCCTGCTTGTCGATGTACCACACTACAGACATATTGTCTGTCTGAATTGCAATAGTCCCAGTGGGTAGAGAGTCTTGAAGGGCCTGCAATGCTAAAAGTACCGCTCTCATTTCCAAGACATTTATGTGCAGGTGGCCTTCGAAAGGTTGCCATGTGCCCTGGACTGTCCTGCCCTGAAAATACTGCCTCACCCAATCAGGGAGGCATCCATTGTCACAGTAGCAACAGGAGGAGGAAGGACAAAAGGTCTGCCCTGAAGAACCTGAGGGGAGACCATCCACCACAAAAGGTGCCTTTTGCATGACTGAGTGATTAGAATGCTGTGTGACATTGGAAGCTGTTGAAAGGACCACTGGGAAAACAGCATCCATTGCAGGATCCGCATATGAAAGTGAGCTAGGGGGAGTAATGTGATGGCTGCTGCCATGAGACCTAGGGTTTTTAGTAAGAATCTGGCCTGGACTCTGCTCTCTTGTAGTAGGATTTGAACATGATTGCAAATGTCTGAAATCCTTTGTACAGGCAGTTTTGCTGACAGTTCCACAGTGTTTAAAATGGTGCCTATGAAGGTAATAGATTGACAAGGTGACAAGGCAGACTTTTCAGAGTTTATAGAGATACCTAGCTCGTTGCAAATTTGGAGGTTATAATCTCTGGAATGGAGTAGCTGACGCTTGGTGGTGGCAGTAAGGAGCCAGTCATCTAAGTATGGAAACACCTGGAATCCTTGTCGTCTCAGGTGAGCCGCAACCACTGCCATGCATTTGGTAAACACCCTGGGGGCTGTGATGAGGCCAAAGGGCAGGGCTCTGAACTGGTAGTGACTGGCGCCCAGCCGGAAGTGGAGAAACCTCCTGGAGCACCTGTTCATTTTGATATGCTAGTACACATCCTGAAGGTCTATAGAGCACATCCAATTGTCCTGACCCAGAAAGGGTAGAATGGACTGAAGCGTGACCATCCAGAATTTCGTTCTTTGAATAGACTTGTTCAGCCTGCTGAGATCCAAAATAGGTCTCCAGTCCCCTGTCTTTTTTGGTACCAAAAAGAACTTGGAGTAGACTCCGGATCCTTGCTGGTCTGCTGGGACTGGCTGGATGGCTCTTTTTCCTAGCAGCTATGAAATTTCTAGTGCTGCTTGATCCCTCAGACCGGGTGGAATGTCTGGAAGGGGCCCTTTTGGCTGTTGTGGGGTGTGAATAAAGGGAATTTTGTAACCCTCGGATATGATCGACCGTACCCATTTGTCTTGCATGAGGGAATGCCAGGCTTCTGGGTACAGCGATAGTCTTCCCCCGACTGCCTCTGAAGGTGGACAGTCGGGCAGCTCCTCAGGGGTGCTGGAAGGGTTTGTCAGAGAAGGGTTCTCTGCTACCCTGATTCTGCGGACCCCCCCCTGCCCCTTGGGCGGCGTCTATTATTGTTCCCTCCTCTGCCTCTGGAGGGAAGCTCACCACGTGCGTCAGGCAGTACTCCCTGAGGTTTGCGGAACCACATTTTCCCACTCTTCTGACCCTTAGGGTATGGTCTAGAAGGGGTAGAAAAATGGACTTCCACGGCAGAGAGAGTCTTGCCTTCCTGCTTGCACCTGGTCAATGCATCCTTCACTTGAGTTCCAAACAAGGCAGAGCCATCAAAGGGGGTGTTAGTGAAGGACGCCTTGAAGGGGTCAGCAAAATTGCAAAGCTGCATCCAGGCGTGTCTCCTTAGAGCAACGCCCGTGCCTGCAGCCCTACTCGCTCCATCGGCTGCATAGGAAATGAGCCGCATGGAGGAGTTGACAATAGAGTTCAGGGTCCCCAGCTGGGAGTTGATCTTTTCCTGAGACCCCGCAGCTGATGGGTCCTGTAAGGTATCAGCCAGTTCTTTGAGAAGGTCTCTCTGGAGATGGGTGAAATGGCACAAATAATTCAGCGACTGCATAGCAAAGGTCGCTGAAAAAAACATCCACTTGCCATACCTGTCCATAGTCCTAGATTCCTTATTAGGAGGATGGACAGGTACTGAAGGGTCAGCCAACTCCTTTTTAGTGGCCGCTGCTACCACCATGGCATCAACAGGGATGCCCTTAGTTAGAAACTGCTTGTCAGAAGGGGCTGTAATAAATTTTGTAGGCCTCCGGGGAGTTGGTTCTATAGTATCCGGAGCCGTCCACACCTTTCGAGCCACCACATCCATGAGTGAGTCGAAAGGCGGAAACACCCAGGAGGTGGAAGGGCGAGAACCGAACGCATCCAGGCTCATCCTTGGAAGGGTTAAGGGCAGACCAGTTTCCCCTCTGCTTAAGAATCTCCAGGATGTCAGGAAAGGAGACATCCTCAGAGGGGGACCTTGGGGACCCTTCTGACTCATCCAAGTCGTTGTCAGATGTGACTGACTCAGGGGAGTCTATATGCTTCCTCTTGCATTTTTTCTTTCGAGGGGGCGCCCCTGAAGGATTAGGGGAGGCCTTGGAAGAGGAGGATACACCCAATGGGGCTACCTGTAGCATCGGTTCTCCAGGCTCGGGATCGGAAGGGCAGATACAGACTGAAGCAGGCACCATAGAGGGAGGAGCTGAAGGAGCTGACCATGGAGTAGGCACAGGGGCCAGCACACTCCTCATGACCTCAAAGGCACCCCTATCAGGCAGGGAAGGGGGTCCCCTCTCCAAAGAGACAAGGACTCCTCCCGGCACCAAGAGGGATGTCTCCGAGGCTGATGTTGGGGCCGAACTCACCTGCGCCAAGGCTCCGAGAGGGACAATGGGGTCAGACAAGGGTCTGATGCCACTCGCCCCCTTGGAACCGACGAGGGAGTCCTGGCACCCAGATCCCTCCAAGGATGGAACCAAGGAAGAGATAGGAGCTGACGAGGGAGCCGAAAGGAGTGGTATCGGCTCTGACGTTCTGACGGTCCCAACCCCTATGATCTCCAGCTCTGAACTCAAAGGAAGAGTTGGAGGAGGAATCAAAGAGGGAGTAGTGATAGCCACTGCCTGATGAGGAGGACTATGCAACATTTGGGCCAGTGCCTGTGACTTAAGTAATCTGCTAACCACCCTCTCGAGGTCATGATCCGACAGCCTGGAAGACCGAGAGGAATGGGACCTGTGACTCCACTCAGATAACAAGGGAGACTTCAGAGCTGAATGGACAGATTCCAGGGAAGGAGACCTGGAATGCTGTTTGCTCAAAGATGGCTCCGACAGCAGAGTTGGAGCCGACTGAGGCCTCGAATCATCGGTTCCGGCCGGAACCGATGCAGAGGTAGTAGTAGTAGCGCCACTCGGCGACGGCTCCTAACATGGAGCCGACGGTTTGGCAGGCTTGGAAGGTTTACCCGATGAAGGCTTAGCCAGGGAACCGTCAGGCTTCAACAAGCCTCTCAAAATAAGTTTGTTTCTGCATTCCTGCAGGACTCTTGGACTGAATGCATGGCAGACAGAACAAGAGTCCTGCAGGTGCAGAGGGCCCAAGCAATATACACAAGAAGTGTGACCGTCTGTCAGAGACATCTTCTGACAGCACGAGTCACACTTCTTGAAGCCCGAGACCTTGGTGTCTTTTGACATCCTGAAACAAGGATGACGGGCAGAAAAAGACAATTCTAAGTGGTCTAGTCACAATCTGCCAACACACACACAAACAAAGAGCTTGTAACAGACCAAGAAAAACAAAAACCCAACACAGTTTAACTCTAGGCACACACATACAAGAAAAAATCTACAGAAAAAATCCAAAGGGATTTACTGCTACAGAAACTGTAATAGAACAAGTTTAGCCAAAGGCCTAACTATTCAGTGAGGGGAAAACTGAAGAAAAAAACTACCTAAGACAGGATTCTAAACAGGGATCTATAGGGTAGGAACTAGGAATAACTATCGCTAAGGTTAGAACCAAAAAACTGACTAAATACAAGAAAAGAATTAATACAACCTGGAGCCGGCAAAAAGACGCAACCTCATAGCTAAAGCGGCAAATGAGATCTGGGTATATGACGCCTAGCATTATGGGACATAGGATAGCCTTGAGCCGGTAAAAATAGCTCTCTAGCTTTAGTAATAGGCCTAGTCAGAGCCGAGGTTCGGCTCCGAACCCCATCCAGCAAGAATGAAGGCGAGATTGACAACTTAACATTGTTTATAGTCAGGGTCATAATATTGGTCTGCGCATCATACATCTTGTATTCCTCTGGTAAAGCACTGTGATGATCTGAGGATGTCTATCACTTGAGAATGACACAATACATTGCAGTGTCAGACTTCAGATATATAAGAAAATGTCTGCTAAAACAAACCCAGTACCCCTAGGAAAGTCCTGTTTACTTTTGAGAGGTATGGCTGTAGCACTCAAAACCCTGGACCGGAGTACACCTATCTCTGGAATGGAGTCCCACTGGGCATGGTCCTACACTTAGAGAATCACAGACCCTGTTGGAACCCACATCAGACTATATAACTGAATTTTGTACATATGTCTTTGCATACAGACAGCTATGTACACCTACACTTAGAGAATCACAGGTCTTGTTGGAACCCACATCAGACTATATAACTGGATTTTGTACATATGTCTTTGCATACAGACAGCGATGTACACCTTACCTGTCCCTGCACACACCCATCAGACAGGATTACTCTCATCCAGCTGTAGGTGGCCCATATGTGATATATCTGCATCTGTTGCTTGTGATACACAGACATATATATGGGCAACAGATAACAATATGTCAAACATACACACACACACATATGTGGGGAAGAGAGGCACAAACAGTGATAAAGACAGAGATACAGGGGACACACACAGAGTGAGTCACACACACGGATACCCTGAATGGCATAATGTGATGTCCTGCTTCAGACAGTGGCATACCAGTCATAACCAGTCATATGTGCCAGCATGAAGGCGAGCTCCATTGTGTAATAGTACCAAGGTAGGGGTATTAATATCACATCACCTGCATGTATGTGTGTGTGTGTGTGTGTGTGTGTCTGTAGGTCTAAGTATTAGGAGGTTGTTCCCACTCAGTATGCTTCCCATTGCCCTACTTCACAAGATCTGCTGCTGTCATTCACCTAAGAGGTACCATTGGACACCTGTCAACCCTATAAGCTCTGTAGCATGTGCGATAACTGTGTAACACTATAGTACAAATAACTGGCAGTCCTGGCAAATGTAAGTGTGTGTGTGAGAGTGTTTGTGTGTGTTTGTTTGTAGGTGAAACAGTTTTAGGCCATTTCCACAACGTAAACTTCCCTGGGCTCCACTTTAGCAGTCCTGCTGATGTCATTCCCCTGAGAAGTACCTTTGCACAGCCCCAGCCCTATAAGCTCCATGGCACATGCAATAACTATGAAACAGTATAGTACAGATAGGCAGGGGTTCCATTCCCAGTCCTGGCAAATGTGTGTGTGTGTGTGTGTGTGTGTGTGTGTGGGGTGCGTGTGTGTGTGTGTGTAAGTGTGCATGTTTATAGGATGATGTATTTTGAGGACTTTCCCACCCAAAACACTTCCCAGTGCCCTTCTTTAGCAATCCTGCTGATGTCATTCCCCTAAGAAGTACCTTTGCACAGCCCCAGCCCTATAAGTTCCATGGGACATGCAATAACTATATAACAGTATAGTACAAATAACTAGAGAGACAGTGGTTCCATTCCCAGTTCTAGCAAATGTGCATGTGTGTATATGTGTGTATGTTTATAGGATGACGTATTTTGAGGACTTTCCCACCCACAACACTCCCCAGTGCCCTACTTTAGCAGTTCTTCTGATGTCATTCCTCTCAAAAGTACCTTTGCACAGCCCCAACCCTATATGCTCTGTGGTGCATGCAATAACTATATAACAGTATAGTACAAATAACTAGATAGGCAGGGGTTCTATTCCCACTTCTGGCAAATGTGTAAGTGTGTATGTTTGTAGGCTGAAGTATTGTGAGGACTTTTCCACCCAGTACACATCCTAGTACCAGCTTTAGCAGTCCTGCTGATGTCATTCACCTTAGAAGTACCTTTGGGCATTTGTCAGCTCTATAAGCTCTGTAGCAAGTGCAATAACTAAGTAACACTATAGTACAAATAACTAGATAGGCAGGGGGTTCTATTCTCAGATCTAGCAAGCATGTGTGTATAAGTGTATGTGCAAGAGTTTGTAAGTGTGTATGTTTGTAGGCTGATGCATTTTGAGAACTTTCCCAAAATGTACACATCCCAGTACCCAACTTTAGCAGTCCTGTTGATGTCATTCACCTTAGAAGTACCTTTGGGCAGTTGTCAGCCCTATAAGCTCTGTAGTTCGTGTGGTAATGTAACACTATAGTACCAATATGTAGATAGGCAAGGGTTCTATTCTCAGGTTCGGCAAATGTGTGTGTATAAGTGTATGTACAAGAGTTTGTAAATATGTATGTTTATAGGCTGAAGTAAACTGAGGACTTGCCAACCTACAACACTTCCCAGTGCCCTACCTTACCAGTCCTGCTGATGTCATTGCCCTTAGAAGTACCTTTGGACAGCACTCACCCTATAAGCTCCATGGCATGTGTAATAACTCTGTAACAGTATAGTACATATAACTAGATAAGTAGTTGTTCTACACTCAGTTGTGCCAAATGTGTGTGTGTGTGTGTGTGTGTGTGTGTGTGTGTGTGTGTGTGTGTGTGTGTGTGTGTGTGTGTGTGTGTGTAGGTGTTTGCAGGGTAATGTATTTTGATACCCTTCCCAACCAGTACATTTCCCATTGCCATGCTTTACAAGGGCACTTGATGTAATCACCTTAGATATACCTTGTGACACTGTTAAATCCTATAAGCTCCATGGCATGTGTGATAACTGCATAAAACTGTAGTACACATAACTAAATAGGTAGGAGTTCTAAACTTAATACTGGCAGCTATGATACTGTGTGTGTGTGTGTGTGTGTGTGTGTGTGTGTGTGTGTGTGTGTGTGTGTGTGTGTGTGTGTGTGTGTGTGTGTGTGTGTGTGTGTGTGTGTGTGTGTGTGTGTGTGTGTGTGTGTGTGTGTGTGTGTGTGTGTATGTGAGACTCACATCATCCCTGTGTTTGGGTGAGAATCATATCCTCTGGGGGTGCGGGTTATACCATTTTGAGGTGTGTACCAGCCAGTAAACATCACATTTCCCTACTTTACAAGGCCTGCTGTTGACATTCACCTTAGATGCCCCTGTATACACTTGTCAGCCCTCTAAGCTCTGTGGTGTGTGCAATAACTTTGCAATACTATAGTGGAAATACTTAGATAGGTAGGGGTTCTAATCCCAATACAGACAACTATAGTAGTGTGTGTGTGAAGCATATCCCCTGTGGCTGTTGTATGTGTAGGTTATATCATTTAAGGCCTGTTGACCCCCTACCCATGACATTACTTTAAAGACCCTGTTAATGTTATCTGCCACACATGCACCATGTACCACTATACAGCCCATACTATTCATCTGTACAGATGTACATGGAATATCCACATGTTTGCAACCTATATGTGGTCTGTGTCTCCTGACAATGAGCATTCCTGTGATATCATTGCCAAATATGTCAAAGTTATTGTACCGACACACACACCAGCATTGGACATCGTACCTGACTGATACATCATGCTGATACAAAGCCTGTCACTGTATCACTTGTGCAGGTTTGTAGGAGCAGTAGACAAGACCAATCACTATGTCTGGTGGGTTATCCCACCATCCATGAAGACATTTGCAAGATTATCAGTTGTAAGAGGTTGTGTTATGCATACATACATACATAAATACATACAAATGTTTCAAGCATGGGCATTAATGCCCTTCTAGCTTGCCAATATACCAAAACACTGTCCTTAAAAATATCTAAACTAGTACTTGCTTTAATGTAATTTAGTAGTCTGTTCCAAGCATCAGCTACTCTGTCAGAGAACCAATTAGTACACTTCTCATTCCTATGGAATCTTCTACATAGGTTATCTGATGATTCTCTAGTACTTTTTGATAACCCCAAACATTCCCAGAGGAAGTTGTCCTTAAATGCTCTATATACCTGAATAAGATCTCCTCTTAAATATCTGTAAGAGACACTGTACAAGTTCAGATATTTTAGTCTTTTACAATAACTTAGATTTTCACATCCATGGATGGCCTTGGCATATTTCCACTGTACTCTTTCCAGTTTATTCATGCTTGTTTTCCTATAGGGTTTCCATATTGTTATTCCATACTCAAGTTTGGGTCTAATGTAACTAACAAGCAATGACTTAATTATGTTTGATTTCCTAGACTTTATAAATCTTTTTATACAACCTATAGTTCTATAAATATCATTAGTCAGTTGGCTGATATTATTAGAAAAACTCATAGATGAATCTACCCATATATCCAAGTCCTTAAATGAGTCTACAGTTTCAATCACTGTGTGCTGTATTAAATATCCGCCTTTCAGTTTATGTCTCCCAAATCTCATATGCGTAGTTTTTGATGTATTTATCAACATATTATTCTCCTGTGCCCAAATTGTCAATTTAGTCAAATTATTTTGCAGACATGCCTTATCTGTAACACTTGTAATTAGTTTATATGTCATCAGCATATAGACTGTAGAACACGTCGGGTGAAAATGTAAGGTCTGAAATATACAATCTAAACAAGTAAGGGACTAGGACAGAGCCCTGTGGGACACCTTGGCTGTAACCAAGGATTTCACCTGTCCAGTTGGTGTGTGATACTTGCCATGTCCTATTTGTAAGCCATGCACCTATCCATATTATCAACAGTACCTCAATACCTAGTTGTACTAATTTATTGATCAGTGTTTTGTGTATGACCCTGTCAAATGCTGAAGTTAAATCTACATAAATCATATCACAGCACAATTTTCATTCATAGCTGTTATTATATTGTTATAGAACATCATTTACAGGTGGCAATAGATTTATTTTCAACATATGCATGGTGATACATATTTTCAAGTCCCAGCCTATCCAGTTCTGACAATAACTTATCCAGTATTACCTTCTCCATTATTTTTCCACAACATGAAAGTGGACTTAAGGGTCTATATTATTCTGGGTTTGTCCTACTCCCCTTTCCCTTAAAGATATGTTTAATAAGTGCATGTCTCCAATGAATCTTGAGGAATCTCCCCATATTTATGTGACCTTGTGAATAATAGATATAATGGTAGTGTAAGTTCTTGCTGAAGTGTTCTCAGGTCATTGTTACTTATTCCGTCTCCTCCCTGCTCTTTGTTTGGATCCAGTTTGCACAGTTCTTTTTCAATATAAGCTAATTTGATTCCAGTATCTGGGGTTACCTGGATGTCACTAGGGCAACTTACCACCCCTTTTGTGGAGCCAAACTATTTTGCAAAAGATTTTGTAAATCTACCTATAATCTGTTGTGTCTGAGAATACATTTTAGAATCTGCACACAATTTATCAATTTGTGTATCTTTGCTTCTTCCACATCTTATGTCTCTATAAAAAGGTTTCTTATTATGCTCAATATCTTTACATACATTTTCTTCAAATTTTTCTTGATCTTGTCTAATACTATGCTTAATCTGTTTGTCCAGTTTGTTTATTTAAGTTTTCAAACTTGTAGTTTGATATCTCTTCCATTTCTTATATTTTTGTCTCTCACCTTAATCAGGTATCTTGTTCTTATGGAAATATACCCCCTTGATGTTGCGTGCCTAGATCCTGATGTTAAACATTTTTTTGACTTTTTGCACTCAATTTCTCTTTCAAAACTTTCCTCATTCATTCTGCAGTTTTTCCACTGAACACATCACTCCAGTTAGTTTTATATAGCAACTGTTTTGCTTCCCTATAATCTGTAATTAACCTTCTGTGCATTCTCTTAGATTTCAGTCTGGCAGAATTATCTAGCAACAAATTAACCTTAATAGCCCCATGATCACTGCACATCAATGGTGGTAAAACTTGACTTGAATTTACAGTAATGTCATTGGAAAGACAAACAATATCTAGTATATTCCGTCCCCTGGTAGTTTTTTTTTACAATCTGAAGCATTTGTTGTTCTTGAATATACTCTGTGAATAATTTCTTTATTAACGTTGTTGAATCAATATTATTCCAGTCTGTTTCTGGTAAATTTAAGTCCCCAGCTAATATAATTCTTCCCTCCTGTGTTTCATGTAAGAAATGTATGAATTCCCCTAGTCATCTGCACTTGACTTTGGTGGTCTATACACTCCAAGAATTGTTATATGTTCCAGGGTTGTCTTTATTGTCACAGTTACACAATCTATAGTATTGGTGTTATCATTAAATATGTAATAATCACAGGTCTCATTGCTATCTTTAATCCCTATCATAACACCTCCACCTGATTTTTTGTTAGAATGTCTGTTACAGTAAAAACATTTATACCCTGTCAGAATTGGTTTCCAGTCATTGTTCTTTAACCATGTTTCACAAAAAATAACATCAATCTTGTGGCAACGTAACACATTTTCTAATACAAAAACATTATTATTAATGCTCCTAGCATTAACAACCATCAGAGATGCATCAAATGTTGCTATATGTGAACTGTTATATTTTTGACCTGGCAAAAATCCTGGCTAGTGTTTATCAAATATTGCAATATATCTGGTGCAAAAATTCTCTTCCCTGATCTAGACAAATGCACACCATCCTATCTGAACACGTGTTCCCAAAAGAAGGCTTGGATGCTCTACACATTTCCATTTTTAAAACAGGACATTTTTTTCCATGTAGGTGTTTATCCAAAAAACAATTTTCATTTACAGTGACCTGACTATCCTTTCTGTAAGTGATTTGTAAAAAATATGACCTAACACTAGTGCAATGCATACTATCTAGGAGGGCTGTCAGTTCCCGACTAACAGTCAGAGAATCTTTGTTGGTGACATCATTTGTACCAATATGAATAAAAACAGATCCATACTTCCTTACATTAAGGTGTTCCAAGGCTTGTTTCACATCTTCTATTTTTGCTCCTGGCAAGCATAACACTACTCAATGTTCATTATCATCTCTACAAATATATAAGTATCAGTTCCTCTAATAATTGAGTCTCCAATTACAATAATTTCTTTGCTGACTATCTCTGAAGAATCTTCAGCTTCTAATACAGTCATTTCTGCTCTATCAGCTGTTACGAAGACTAGATCTTCATCAGTATTAGTCTTATTAATTCCACTGTTTTCATTGTGTATTAAATTCTCATCCAGCTGGCATTGTACATTGACAGCTTGAGCCATGTAGTCAACATCTGTCTTTCTCTTCTTTTTTCTTACAGTAATGTTCTTCAGTCCTTCCACATTCAGTTTTGATTTCTTCCTTTTCACCTGCCCCTTCGATCTTTTTCTCCTACCTTTTGCATTGGAAAGGTGATGCCTTTTTCTGTACACTGAGGGTTTTCTGCTAGACAGATATCTTCATTCCCTGTCACCATTGTGTTACATAACATATGTACCAGGCATATAATCTATGTGGAGCATGTCATGTGTACCTAGCACTACAGTACATACAATTGGATATGTAGGGTTATTAATATGTCTATTGGCAACTGTGTATGTGTTTCTGTTTGCACAGCCCCTGTGGCTGTCTTCAGTGTGTGTATGCGGTGGCTATACCATTTTATGTGCCTCTTCCACCCTGTGAACTCCCCCATTGCCAACCTAGTGTCAGCCCATACAGATGTAATCCATGGTACAAGCATTGTTACACAGTTTCTAACACCAAGCCATTGTGGTGCAATGGTTGTATCACTGTGTATTGTACATTAATTGATGGGGTAGGTCATCTACTCTGATAACTGTCACCTCCATGTGCATGTGTGTACTACGGATATAGATTTTTCCCTTATGTTAAATGACTGTAGTGCATGATATGTTTGTAAAAACATTGCAAATTCCTATAGCTCAGATGATGTATAAGTATGTTGCTGTGATTGTAGTGCACAAAATCCTGGGTTCAAGACTTGGAAATGATGACTTTTTTCATTAATGTTAAATGACTAGAATGCATGATATGTTTGTAAAAGCATTACAAATTCCGACACCTCAGATGGTGTAATTGTATGTTGCTTTGATTGTAGTGCAGAGCATCCCAGGTTTGAGACTTGGCAAGGCTGATGACTTTGTTGCTGGGCAGAACAATGGCTGATGAAGACAGAGTGAGTAAGGCACTTTTAAAAAGTTGTAAGTGGGTTTGCATGGTTCTGCGTGAAGCTAAGTGATGCTAAGAGGTGGTTAAGCCCTCTTAGCTTCACATAGCACTGCTTAACTTGTGCTAATTTTAATTAAAGAAAAGAAAAAAGGGTGATAGGAAAGTGGTGAAATGGGGCAATCAGGGTGTAAAAACATTAGGAAAATGAGCTAGCGATGTGCAGGATGGGTGTAGGAAAGGACCATAGCTCTACATTTCTTCTGCAGCAACAGCTGTGAATAATGTATAGAATTTGGAACTTACAGCCTCAGAGCCCACAGGGAGGGGTGTTGGCGTCAGACATTTGTAGAATTATTTGTGGGTAGATTGATTAATTTCACTGTACATTGGGACAAAATTTAGAACTATGTATGGGGCAATGATTTTTTTGTGGGACAGATGCCCCCTTTTTTCAGGTGAGAATGGGATGTTGGGGAAGGGCTGTAGGTATGTTTGGGGAGTAGGTTTGGCAGGATAGGTTGCATTTGCAGACAGACAAGACACACAAGGCAGCAGACAGGGGTGGTATATGACACATGAGGGGTAAATACCTTGGAGGGTGAGGGTGGTTGGGAATCAGAGGCCCATGAGCCGCCAAATGGATACAGTGGGACTGAGGTCCCCACCCATGGACAGTCACCACTGTACCTTCACAGCCCCGAAGGTGGCTATGCTGGGGCTGGACAAGAGGGGCAGCCTGCCCCTTGAGGTGCGCCGGGTGGCCCTCCATCTGGCACAGCTGCCCACCCAACATGGAGCAGATGATACTGTGCACCATACTCCAGAGCATTCTGCTGGTGATGGGCTCCTCTATGCGCCCACACCTAGGGGGGACAGGCCCCGTCCCCTGAGGTGGTACCACTTGAAGGTGGTGCAGGACCAGCAGAGGAGGATGTTCCGGGTTGGGTCCCAGATGTGCTGGGGCCTGGTGCCACAGCCAGAAAGGGTGGGACAGGCAGATCTGCCGGGATCTGCCTTCCCAAATGTGCTATGGTGTTGTGGTTTTCCCAGCTATATTGGTTAGTCATGAACAACACATTGCAAAATTAGTTATAAGAGCATGCATGGATGCTCACATTAACCCAAACCATGAGATTTGAAACAGTTGCATAGCAAACAGAACACATGCATAAATGGAACAACAGTAAGTATTTTAACAGCATGAAAGTTGCATTGACAGCAACAGGCTACCAATAATGGTATTTGAACAAGGTATGTTAATATGCAACCAATGAAATATATGAACAAAAATGGAACACATGTCCCAACAATAGGTTTTGAGAACAACATACCCCTAGTATATGAATAATAATTATTGATGCAGATGATGGGTGGGGGGGGAGAGAATAACAAGTCCATTAACAACTGTATTGGCTTCTATTTTTCACAACAGTACTGCTCAATACTCTACAGGTCTGCCCTCACTTTACATCTACCTAGGGTCCATAGCTTCTGTGGCACATACATTCCTGTTAGACTGTCAACATGTAATGGTATGGGGCAGACTGGTTTAACTGTGGCTACTTTACTGGAGGGGGCTTTTACATGTCAGGGTTACATACTTGACAAAGAAGGGGTACTCTGCAATGATGTTGTGTGGGTCTACTACTAGCATAGTTCTCCTGGATTCCTATCTGTGTCCAAGGTGATTGGCAGCATTGATCACTAGCCATGACAGTGTGACACTTGAGATATATGTATCTGGAAGATGGCATGGTGTATGTACCTATCCTTCTGTCATTTGCAGGCATGGGGTTGGACAGTGGGACAGCTGCACATGGTGTATTGCTATACCCTTCAAACAACTACTACAAACATTTCATTATCTGTAAGACCTGTGAAGAAAATATCAGTTACCACTATCTGACTGTTTCTACAAATATTCCAGATTTCTTGAGTGTATATATGCACATAACTCAGTACCACTTCATGGATTTGAACCATGTTTGGGTGTGCTAAAATGACCTACAAGACTGTTTCTCATCAGAATGGGCTAATGGGGAACTGCTGTCTCTCGTTTGACTGTTTTCTGCCTAATACTCTGTGGGTTAGACAGTCTGACCTTGTAATCCTGAGATTCATGCACGACAGATAGTTACTGCACTGTGTAGTAATCATTTGAAATTTTATGATCTGGAAAACAAACATTAACACAAGGCACTGCAGCAGGAGGCACACTATAATACATTTAAGATTAGTATTCAGGGTTCGAATTTTAGTGCATAACATATGTCATATTTCATGGGTATCTTGATTTACAGCTCCACAAGCTACTGTTTTACATACTAGTTGATTCTCAGAACAACCTCTGTTAATTCATGCTGTCAAAGCCATATTTTCTATGCAGAACCTGTACACATTCTATTTCTACAACAACATACCAGAATAACAGCAGCATGCCTTCATGAATATGCAAGACACACTGCTGTCAATGCTACATGTACACAGACACGATTCACTCTGAGCAGGAATAGCACTATTCCGGCACAGAGTTTATTGAATCCCAGGGCACATCTTTTTTTTTCCCACAGCACCTCTACTGTAATAAGCAGTACTTTTATCACTGTCATGTTTCTTTAATTTATCATACTTCCCATACAATATCATATTTATATTTATGCATTTAAACCCTCCCTATCTACATTCATGTTTAAAATTTTCTCAAAATTCTTTATACTTTTTGCAATCCAAAAATACTGTTTTGTTGTTTCTTTTTCACTGCAGTCACTTGCCTCCACCACCTTATATTTTATATTCCCTTTCACTGGTAACTTGTCTAATAAAATATACCACAAAGAATTCTCTGCTTCATAAAAGCTTTCAAACATTTTCTTCTGTCTTTTATTGCCTTTTTTGCATCTTCTTTTAATTCCTTCTGTGGGTACACCATTTTTTTTTCTAAAATCGTATTATACCATAAGTGCATCACTGGATTTTTTTAATTCAAACTGTTTTCTTCTTTTTTTATTATAAATTATCCCTCTTCTCAATTGGATCAGCCTTGACCCCCAGTGAAGCTAAAAAAAAATCTCTAATAACTATTTTTCCATTTGAGCAGGAAACATATATATATATATATATATATATATATATATATATATATATATATATATTTTCCCCTTAAATACACAATTTTGCCTAATACATAATATGCAGCATGTATGTATTTTCTGAAATAAGTAAAAACTTTTTCACCAAGTTAACATTTTTTATTTGTTCCATTATATCACTCTACTGATATGTTATACTTTCATACTCAACAAATGCCACTACCAAGATCTTTACTTCCTTTCTTGGGAAATATATTTTTTATTTCACCACATCCCTTACACTTCATTTTCTTTAACTGCAGACCAGCTTTTCTTAACAGCTTTTCAATCCTAATCTCACTTATCCATCCCTTGTTTTTTCTTATTAGAATTAAATCATCTGCATACGCCATACATATTGGCAATTTAACATTTCCTTCCATCATATCTTAATACTTTTCCCCCATCTACATACATTTTTATAACATTTCTTTTTTTATTACATTGGTATTTTTTTCCTGTGCCATATGCCTCTAAATTCTACCATGTTGCTTCATGGCTTGCTTTATCAAATACTTTAGCCACATCACATCTTACATATCTTCTTTCTTTATTTTCTTTCAGTATCATCTAGAATACTTCTTTCACTATAATTAACATTTCATTCACTATGTCATCCAATACTTTCTCCATCTTTTCTCTAGTATTTTCATAAATATTTTATAGTAAGTATTGCCTAGATTTATGGGCCTCCAATTTTTTATGCGTTTTCTTTCATCCTTTTTCCTTATAAATTTTACCACTTTACCATATATCTCTTCTTCCATCATACCTTCCTTCATCCATTCATTTATTATTTTGAAAAACTTCTCTTTTTTCGTTATTAATTTCATTATGATACTCATAACTTATACCATCTAATCCTGGCTCTGATTCATTCTTACCTTCTTATATCACCTTCTCTGTTTCTTCTATTGTTTTATCATTTTCTAAAAAATACTTACTTTTTTATATATTTTTTCACTTTCTATTCTTCTTGCCCATTCATTTCTTCTTTTTCATATATTTTCTCTACAATGCTTTCTACCACCTCCATAACATCTTTTTGTTGGCATTTTATATTTCCTTTGCCATGTAAGATATCATCTAGCCTTTCTTCTCTCTTTTTTACTTCTTTGCCTAAATAAGGGGAAATGTCTTTCTTTCTTTTCAGAAAAACAAATATTTTGCCTATGTAATCTCAATTTTCCTTTTTCTCCATTCTTTTCATGCATCTGTTTTCTATTTCTCTTATTTTATCAACTTATTTTTTCTATTTCTTTCTCATAATTCCATAAAATTTATTTATATTTCATCTTATTTCCATTTCTAAATATATTTTTATACTTCTGCTTATATACTACCTACCATTGTGTCAAATTTTCATAAAGTAGTTTAATTTTTATATAATCTTTTCATAATATTTCTTTCTCTTATCATTTCTTACTCCTTTTTAAACTCTGGAGTTAATCTCTTTATCCCATTTCTCTTCTTTATTGTTTCACTGTCTTTCTTTTATGTAATAGTTGCATAAAACAGCTATTCTGTATCTGAAACACCTAAATGTTATAAGAAACAGAATAAGCAACTAAAATGCTACAAGAATACGCTTTTATTTAGGCAAAAAAGTGAAGTTCTGTCCTTTGTACTGGTTGTGGGTATGTTTTGGTCTGCAAAATCTGATGTTTGCACCAGAAATGTCCCACTTTAGCCAATAGAAAAGGTGGCAACCCTATCTATGATGTGAAAACTCATCATCGGTACCCCCCATTATTTCTGATTTCCTACTGACCAAACAATTTACCCCTCCAACCCCTCATACTGTATGTATTCTTTTCCTTTTTTTCTTCTTTGTTACATCTGGTATCTGGCAAGCAAAAACATCCACTTTTATTTTTTCATACCATTTCCCACCACAGAATCTGTTATACAATTTCTAATGCTGTTCACATTTAATGATACAATTCCTATATCATGCTTTTCCTCTTTTTGTGTGTTTTACTTCCAGATCTTATTTTGATTTTCCTTCTTCTAAATCCTCCACCAACTGATTTTTCACTACCTTGTTCTTTTCTGTACCAATTTCTCTCTCTTCTTCCTCTTCACGTTTTAAACTTAAAAATCTCTTCCTTTGTATTACCCCTTTGGATCATTTGTATTTCTGTAATTTTTGCTTGAAGTGACAGCTTGTTTGAAATGCTGCCTTTGTTGTGTCCTTTCTTCTTGCAGCTGACACTTAACACTGCCTCTGAAACATGCAGTGATCACATATAGTTAAGTAGACATCTGCACTTTTAACACTGTAACTATCACTTTCTGGTTTTATTACATGCAGTAACATCCTGCTTCAGATTCAGTCATAATGATTCATCGCCAGTTACTAGGCTTACAGTCCAGGTTAACATTGAAGAGCCTAGCTCAATTGCCTCAGATTACTCTCTAGATAAGTGTCTTGCTCAAAGTCACACAGTAGGCAAGCCAAGTCTAAAAGAATGACACCATGTCTATAGGAAGCAACTAGGTAACAATGTACAGCATTAAGCCTTTGTGCTAGTTGCGAGACATTCTTTAATAACTTGTAGAAAGGTGTCTCCTTAAGATAATTAAAGAATATTATGCTTTTCCTTGGATTTTCTGTATAGACTTGTTTACAAACTTTAAGTCAAAATGGCAGCCATTCACACATCAATGATTCTGTTATTTGCATGTGCTACATGTAGCACTTTTTCCCCCTTAAAGTAGACTTTTTTGCCTTTTACCAGATGTAGTTTACACAGTTAGGTGTATTTTTGCTTCTGAGTGTTACTGCTTAAGTCAATTCTTAATTCATGTATTAGAGATGGAATATATTATTGTTAGCAGTTTACACTTCTGACATACATTGTAGGTTACATGAAGTCTTTCCTAATTATTTATTACCTCCTGATTAAGAATGGCTAGGTCATTAAAGCTGGAGTGGCATCTTGTTTTTGCTGTTCTATGGTTATTCACTGGACACCTTCATTCCATTATTTTTAGCATGTCACTGCAGCTTTGATGGTATCATTAACATAAACAGCAACCTATCATTCATCTTCCTAGTCTCTTCTGAGCATGTAATGACACTGGGTAGTCTTACATAACTTGTAATTTTTGCTACAGCACATTCTGAGATGACTTTTATGACAAGATCTACCTTTAGTATCGTGGCTTCCTTATCTCATTAGCACCTACAGTGTCTGGTGTGGAATGTCACACCTTTAGCATCCTACAGGCATCTTGCATTCCAGAGCATTTTCTAAAAACAAACTTAAAAAGCATAAGGTAAACAAATGTAAATGTTTTATGAACAATAAAAGCTATCAAAACCATACAAATAGAAATGTTAATTGTAAGAAGTATTTTTTACAGTGATAATAGTTGGTGGGATTCGTAGCTTTTTAATATAGCATAATGCACACGAACCCCAAATTATATTTTTTGTAAACTTTCACTAACAAATTTTAATATCTTGAAAACTGGACAACCTAGATGTTTACTGTTAGAACATTTTGTTAACCAGACATAAGCTTTCACGTGACAAGAAGTTCCTCTATAAGTACATGTTTATTGAGATATTTACAGAAATATGAAAACATCTGATTGACTACATAATCGGTAAAACAAATAATACTGGATATCTCCCAAGAATGTGCAACTTACAGGACAACTGGCAAAGACAGTTTTCTTCAACAACAGCTAAGGTTTCACTTAATGTCATGCAACAGTTTGTAAGTCACTTGTTTTTTGAAGTATTAAGGTCTCTCAGTTATGACAATATGAACATACATTTGAAAACATGAATAAGTGACAAGCAAAGATTAATTTCTCTACTGCAGGACATCCTAGACTAACAATCTTAGTGTCATTTTGTTAACAACTCCTTGCCCTTTCTAATACTGTAACTGGTAGGTAACTTAGTTAAAGAAACCAGACCCAAAAAAGTTCTGGATGCCATAAGGTAACATGGGTATAAATGGAAGTGTACAAAAAGGCATTTCAGGCTTAAGTGAGTTATTAACAGTTTTGTCCTCAGGCTGTTTGCACTATCATTTACATCTCTTTTAACTGCTTTCTTAACTTTTTTCAATGTACACCATTTCTTCACAACCTTTTTTATGGATTGTGTTTTAATCATGCTAAACTGCCAAATCTTTTTTTCAAATATTTCTTTATTTACATTTTAAAACATGAATTTACATAAAACCTTCTATATGAGATATGATGGTAATAAACTATTGTTTGTTTATACACAATATGATATAAAACAAAATAATAATTGAATAAAACAGACATTGATGAAAACAGACCAAAGGTAAAACAAGACAATTTATATACACTATGTGCTAGTTTGGAGTAAACACAAAGGTATACAATATCTTATCCTAAACTAGGCAGATTTATTTATTTATTTATTTTATTTATTTATTTAACATTTGTTGACCGGGGATCTCAGTATCTTATTGTGATTTAGATGTCAGAGCAAATTTGATTGTATTAATGACAGTGTGTTGTGTGATACTAATTTCACGTGGTAGGAGAGTAGGTAAACTGCAGAAATCTTACCTCCTCTGGTAGTTTGTTGCCATAAGTTAGCATGGCATGCATGGTTTTATCTGATAGGGATAGTTTTTTTTTTCATTCTTGGGGAGGGCTTGTATTTGATTTAATTTGATGTTCTGCATCTATAACACATAGTTTAAGTGTTCAGTTGTCTGGCTTTTAGACTTGTAGCCAGTAACAAATAATTAACTCCATCTCAAATGTACTTTGTACATATTAAACAGGCTCAAATTCTTCCAAGTTGCATGCAAGTCTTCATTCAGTCTCAAGTCTGGAACTTTAAATTTCTAGTCTCCCACCAGGACACAAGTGCTCTTCAGCAATTACATTCTGCTTGCTGAGCACACTCAAGCAAATCTGCAGTCTGCGGCTACCACTCCACCCATACAGTATAAGAAGGAATCAGTACTGCAAACTAAACAAGGATATACATTTTGAGCCTCAAGTGCAGGGTCAGTCCACCCAGGCATTCTACTTGTATGTTTTATGAGAGTAAAGCTATTGCATTAGCAGTATTTCTTAGTAGTTCTCAGCGTGCTAATAAAACTGACTGTTGTAGCCTTGTGTCCCCCCCCCAGCTAGTACAGTAATCCTAACTGTCCAATAGACAATATAAATTTAATTCAGATCTCTGTGACTAAATTAACCATCAAGCAGCCCTCTCAGTGCTTTCTGCCTTAGTTTGTATCACGTGGAGGCCCACCTGTTTATTTGCATCTCTATACATTCCCCTTCATTGCTAATGTGTCTCCCTACTCTAATCTGTACACAAACTGGTTACTAATCAGCAAGTCAATGTGAAGACACACTCCCAACCTTAATAAACCTTGCTGTCTCTTTTCTCCTTCACTTTACAGGTAGTTTGAATTATTATTTACCCCCTCTGAGGCCTTCACTGATTTCCACTGATTGCCTCTCTGTTTTTTTTGCATTCCACCTGGTTTACACCCCTTGTGCTATCTCCCTCTCCCAATACTAAGTCTATATTAGACTCCTGCTGAGCATGGAGCCATCTTTAAATTTCTAGTCTTCCACCAGGACACAAGTGCTCTTCAGCAATTACATTCTGCTTGCTGGTAAGCCATTAGACCTCAGGAATCTGTTTAAAGTGTTCAGATTTGTAAATTAATACTTACTTTTTTCTCTTGTCTTGGTGGGCTCTGACCCGCTCCATTCACCCTCGCTAACGCTCGGGCTTTTTCCGCTCCCCTGCTCTGCCCCCTATTCTCTCCCGCCCCCCACTACCTCTACATTTAAAGTAATCACAGCCACACCCACAGCTCACCCTCACATCACCTCCACCAATCACAGCTCCTCAAGTCATATCACATTATACCACACCAACTTGCTCCACACAAAATACTCCCAATCACTCTCATTCCCATTAGGCATTTTTTATATCACCCACACTACTTCCCCATCCACATATAGTGCAACCCTATAATTCCTATTCAGATTCCCCACCTAGAACCAATTTAAACTTCATAACCATGACTATAACACAACTAAGTCGTCTGCCTTCTCATAATTCTTTACAACACCACAAGTTATCACTCTAGCTATATCCCTAAACTTAGTAGCACAACACTACATTATGCACTCTCATATAAAGACACCACACATTATAATAATATCTGCCCACAATTGTTCAAGAACTACATAATGGACCAATTCAGAACTAAACACATATGCTCTCATTCCTACTCCAAAAAAACACAATACTTTCTCACACTCCTCACCAAGCTCCAACATCTGTATCACCATTTTAACTCCAGGCTCACCATAAGTGGGGATATCCATCCCAACCCAGGCCCAAATCCATCCTGTCCAACACAAACTGCTCCAACACAAATGTCAGAATATAACACCCCCACTTTCTTCATCCCTGGGCAAATCAACAACAGCAGCAAAACTAACCACCTTTTAATGCTAAATATTAATATTAGAAGTATCAAAAATAAAATACCTGAACTCCAGGCCACAATAGCACACTACTCCCCAGACATAGTTACTTTAAGAGAAACCTGGCTAAATAAAAACATAGCTAACTTAAAAGTTCTCCCTACGGGCTACGATATCATTAGACAAGGCAGACCACTTCGTAAAGGGGGTGTAACTGCCTTACTGTACAAGTCCAACTTAACTGCCCATCAATTACAAAACTCCTACCCTCCCCCAATAATTGGGACATACTTATCTCACAACTTCAGCTTCACCCTAAAAAGGTCATCACCACAACTGTGATCTATATTCCATCTGGTAATACACCTGCTAGCCTTGAAGACTTATTATCCTGGTGTTCTTCCACATACTCACATGAAACCCTTATTCTGGGGGACTTCAACCTAGATTGGTTCACCTGTATATCAGAACCACCAAATAATCTAATAAATCTCCATGGCTACCAGCAGCTAGTCCAAATTCTAACCAGATGTGATAAAAAATCTAAAAGGGAATCCATCCTTGACTGAGTCCTAACAACCCCACATTGAACCCTCATACAGGCAGTCTCCCAGATACCTTAAGTGACCACAACATAATATACTTTATATGTAGTAGAACAAGCATATGCAAAACCACTAACTATATATCCACTAGAAGCACAAAAACATTCTCTCCTGAGGTCCTCAACACTTTACTCTGTAACTGTGACTGGACCCCACTAAAAACCCTCCCACTTGACCAAGCTGTAGCATATTTCAAGAATTAATTTCTACAACACCTAGGCACTGTCACTCCATTGCGCAAAATCAAGGTTAGAACCTCTACAAACCCCTGGCTCAGTTAAGAAACCAAACAAATCCTCAAGTCCAGAGACACTGCCTGGCTTTAGTATAAAAAAAACAAAGAAACACAAAGCCTAACTAAGTACCAAGAACTGCGCAACCGTGCAAAAAAATGCATTAGACTGGACAAAAAATCCTACTACACAACATTACAAACTAAATACCAACACAACCCTCAAAAATTTTGGAAAAATGTAAATCAAAAAATGTAAACCAGCTACTAAAATCCACCCAAAAGGCTACCCCCAAACCAACCACCCCTGACACTAAAGTTCCCATCGAAACATAATTCAACTCCCACTTTGTGAACTCAATTCTATCCTTAGTATCACAGGACAGTTCCTTCCTCACTACCTCCCCCCCCCCCCCAACACAAATAACACTAATACAAGCTTTACCCCCAAAACAGTTTCCACCACTTCAATAAAAAGCATGCTCTCCAAACTGAAAACCTCATCAACAGCAGCCGACCTACTCCCCAGCTATTTCTTGAAACTCACAGCAAATGCTATTGCTATCCCAGTCTCCACTCTCATAAACAGATCAATTGTTGAAAACTATGTGCCCAAACTCTGGAAAATATCCTATGTTATACCCATACATAAAGGCGGGACCTCCACTGAACTTAATAACTACAGACCCATTGCTTTACTCTCCCCCCTGGCCAAAATCCTAGAAAAATGCATCCATACCCAGATGCTAAGCTATCTCCTAGACAGCAACATCCTGTCACCTACTCAGCATGGATTCAGACCTGCCCATAGTACCACTACAGCCCTCCTCTGATTCACAGACACAGTAAACCGTCTCAAAAATGAAGGCCTACAGGTGTGAACTCTTTTTTTTGGATATGTCCAAAGCATTTGACACAGTCTCACACCAAATCCTGCCAAACAAGCTAAACCAATATTGCCTATCAAATTCCACTCTTACCTGGTTCCAAAGCTACTTAACTGACAGGTACCAAGCTGTGAAATGGGAAAATTCTCTCTCTCCTCAGCTGCCCATAGCTATAGGAGTCCCACAGGGTTCTATCTTAGGACCACTACTATTCACAGTCTTCACAAATGACCTCCATACCTCCACACAGCATGCATCTATCATTCAGTATGCAGATTACACTACCTTAATCTGTGCTGCACAAAACATTCCCACCCTCCTGCAAACAACTCAACTAGCATTCTCTAACGTTGAAAACTACCTTACCAAAGCTCAACTTATCCTGAATCCAAAGAAAAATCATCTTATGATTATAACCAGTTCTAAGAAAAACACTGATAACCGTCAATTCACTATCTACTCCACAAATGCTACTCCAATCACTCCAGTGGCACAGGCTAAGCTATTAGGAATAACCATAGACTCCCACCTATAATTTGATAGTTATCTCAACTTAACTATTAAAAAAGTACATGCCAAACTAGGATCACTCTGCCGTATCAAACCATTTCTTACCAACAACACAACATCAGCAATTGCTCACTCCCAACTTCTATCCACCCTACTTTATGCATCTCCCATTCTGACTAATCTCAACAAAACTGAACTAAGCAAAATGGAAGCCTGCTATAACAGAATTGCCCGCTTTGCTGCAAATTGCTCATATAGAACTCATCACTGTACTGCTTTGAGACAGCTCCACTGGCTTGAACTGCCCAACCTCCTAACTTACAATCAGCTCTGCCTCTGTCATTCTATCTATTACCTCCCCAATAAGTGTCCTGTCCTTAAAAACCTAGTACAACATCACTCAGCCAAAAGGCCTCTTAGATCATCAAGCAAACTACTACTAGATGTCACCAACAGCTACAATAGCTTTGGAGACACACTATATAGTAGTTCAGTGTCTATAAAATGGAACTCTCTCCCCACTAGCATACAAAACACATCATCCAAAGCCTCCTTTAAAAACCTCATTAGGCAACATCTCAAGCAAAGTTGGCAGTACCATGATTGCTCCCCAGGCTCATGAAAGCGGATAAGGTACACATACTAAACCTAGAGTACTTGATAATAGTTTTCACTCTTACTCACAAACACTGGCTAATCTACAATGTATGTACTGTACCTGTGTACTATGTATGTATTCTACCTATGTTCCAAATTTCAACTATACACCACAAATCTATTAATTACCTTTATTTTAAATTAATATTTTTTTGTTTGTTCTCTCCACTGTAACTGTTGATGTGCCGCATACCACTGTAAAAACATGTCTTTTGTAATCTGTGTGTATACTGATCATGTCTAACTAAATATATCTGTAATTTTTCTTTGTGGAGCTTTTCTCCCCGGGCCTCTGCTGAAAAAGGGTCTTTTCAACTCAGTCAGACACCCCCGGTTAACAAGTGTAACATAAATAAATAAATAAATAAAATAAAGTCATTGGTTATTAATTAGCTTTAAGTGCTGAATTTGCATATGATCATTTCCATTCCAGACTGCAGCAAGACAGCTCCACTGAATCCTAATATCCCCCTGCACTAGGTTTTAACGGCCTAATTCATCATTTGCTCAGGCTTGCATTTGTTAAGAACATACAGATTCCAGAACTTGGGCGGCCGCGGTGGTACAACTGTTAGCGTTGTCACCTCACAGCAAGAGGTTCTCTGGTTCGATCCTCGGCTGGGGTGCCTTCTGTGTGGTCTGCATGTCCTCCCTGTGGCCGCCTGGGTTTCCTCCGGGTGCTCCGGTTTCCTCCCATATCCCAAAGACATGCTGTAAATGGATTGGGCACTCTAAATTGGCCCTAAGTGGGAGTGCATGCATGTGTGCCTTCTGTGGAAGATTGGGCTGGCAACTCGACACCATAAAAACTCTACTGCCAATCATGAGCAGACAGGTGATCCACTCTGCGACCCCTAACCAGGAAAAGCCAGAAGAAGATACTGATTCAAGTATAGGCCCAATACTTATTGCTTGGATAATATCACTGTAAAATTAATTATACCAAATAAAATATATTACCTAGATTTCTTCTGTAGTTGGTTGGAGTTCTACTGTGCTTCTCATTTTCAAAAGCAAGATGTCTCCCTATAACACAAAAACTACCCTACTTCTTATTTCACACTAATGCTGCGTATCTCTAATGACTGCCTGCCATTTTCATATATTCTCTTACAATCATATTCTGTTTGCTTACAAGAGGGTGAATGATAGCATAAAGACTGAAAGCTATTTTTTTCTTGACATGATTAATCACCCAAGAAGAAGGCACCAAACCTTTTCAAGCAATGCTCCTCACACACCTTCCAAACTTTGAACAAAGTAGTCAAGTCAGTGACTGATCCCCCTACAATGGATAATACAACTAGTTAACTTTGTTTTCTCCCTTTTTTAATATTTTAGTACATTGTCTTTGTTGCACCCTTTTATTAAAACTCAAATCTGTATGTAATTCTGCCTGATTTCTGTGTCCCTTCTTATCACCTTTATACACCTTTCAGTCTTCCGTAATCTTACCACTGCTATGCCTTACATCTTGACTTAATGCTATGCCACATATCTAAGTTATTATATAATATTAATAATATTGCTTTTTGCGCATTCTCCATTCTCACTTAGATGGTATACAATCATTGCTATGATAATCTCTGATTTTTTTTTTTTTGTAATTGCAGGACCTACTTAATGTTATGCTTGCTGTGATGTTTCACAATTCTGTGTTTTTAGTTACACTTCACATTCATTGTACTTTCTATATGCTTTGCTTGTATTTGGCCCAGGTCATGCCGAAAAGGGTCCACAGTCCAATCCACTAATTATTTAATAAACAAACAAAAAACAAATCTTGAGGAAAATGCAATGGGTTTGTATGTACTCTTTGGAAATTCATGCAATAGAATGATGTAATTTCTGTAAGGTGAAGTGTTAAATGCACATCTAATAGACATTGAGGATCAATATTCAGAAATATGTTATCTAATTTAATTTCTTCCTGTTGCCATGTAGGCCCACTCTCAGATGTTTTCCTATTCAGTTTCTGGGTAACCAAAGAGGGGTTTTGTAGAAGGTTGTATAGCAGTTTATTACTCCTGAGTACAGCTTAAATTGTGACACATTCATAAGCTTAGGTACCTTTAGCATAGCCTCCATCTTATACAGTGTTTTATGTAGTCTGTGACTGCTAATCATATGACCTCAGAAGGAAATGTGTTTTTTGAAAAATTCACATTTTTCAATGTTTGATTGAAGCACATACTACTTTACCAGTGTAGGATGTGTTAATTACTTAAGTTGTCTTGGCCGTACTTATCTGTTACAAGGGTATCATCAAGGTAATGCTGCATCTTATTATTATTATTTATTTTATATTTGTTGACCAGGAGTGTCTGGCTGAGTTATTCCCCTTTTTCAGTGGAGGCCCGGGGAGAAAAGCTCCAAAGATATACAATGCAATAAAAATAGCAATACAGATACATTTTAATAAAAATAGCAATAGAAAATTTTGGTAGTTAAAATACATAAGCTACATACATGTATATTGTTGACAGATAAAACAGTACTATAAACAAAAAGAAAAATGTTAAAAAAGTTGAATAAGTTGTATGTTTTGGTTTAAAAATAGAGTTGAATAAATATGAAGTTTTGTATACAGAATAGCAGAAACTTAAAAGGTTACACAAGAATTTTAGGAAGCAGAGTACAGAAGAAGCTTTGGAGGTTGCATAGAAAGCATAGGATGAAGTAGTTAATGGTAAGTTTTAGTAAGTTAGTTTGACTGTACTATAAAAGGTAGATAGTAATCAGGGAGGGTGAGTACAATGGCAGGACCAGTGTTTTTTAAAGTTGTCTTTGGTTACTAGCTTAAATTGTTTGGGGTGAGTCGGGGACCTTATTTCTAGTGGGAGTTTGTTCCATGAAATAGGGGGATGGTAGCTATATAAGTTGCACCCTGTGTTGGATTTGGGTTTATAGATTTTTAGTAGGTCTTGGATTGAGCTTCGGAGAAGTCTGGTAGGGGAGTTGTGAGAGATGAGGGAAGACAGACCGGCAGAAATCAGGCTGATATAGGATGGAGTCTATGATCTGGAGTTGAGATTGTAGGATCAGGTGAGTTAGTTTGGGGCCAGTTTAGGTATTTTAGGGAGAGACAGTGGTGAGATTTATATGTTTGTTGAGTTGCAAATCTAGCTATTTTGTGGTAGGTTGATTCTAATTTGGTAAATAGGGAGGAATTCTAATTTGTGAGTATTTGGGAACAATAGGTTAAGCATGGTAGAAGGTAGGCATGGGAAAGAGAAATCCTAGCTTCAGTAATTAGGAATTTGTTTTTTCTGTACAGTAGTCCTCGCTTTTGGTGGGTTTTTTTTGATACAATTGTTAATGTGAAGATCAACTTTTAGTTGGTCATCAATGGTAATGCCAAGGAGTTTTGTGCTAGTTTTGACTTCTATAGGAGTATTGTTTAGGGACCTTATGGAGAAGGAAAGTTTAAAGTGGTTTTATAGACTTAGGTAGAAAGAATATTAATTTTGTTTTCTTAGAGTTGAGGATGAGCTGATTATTAGTGAGCCATGTCTCTACTGAGTTGAAAGATGTCTGGGTATTGTTAGGAGTTCTAAGGGGGAATTAGCAATAGTTATGACTGTAGAGTCATCTGCGGATTGGGCAATGTTAGACTGAGGACAGGAGGAGTGGAGTGAGTTGGTGAAGATATTAAAGAGTGGAACCTTGGAAAACACCAGTTCTTACTGAGAGAGGGGTAGATAGTGCTGAGTCCCATCATACTGACTATAGCCTATCAGAGAGATAACCAGAGAACCATGCAACTGTATCAGGGGAGAAGTTTAGGTGTACAAGTTTACTAAGTAGCAGAGTGTGTGAGACATTGTCAAAAGCCTTAGAAAGGTCAAGGAATAGACAGGATATGAGTTTGTGATCATCTTTAGCCAGGATTTAGGTGTTGAGAAATGATAGTAGAGCTGTAGTTGTACTATGCTTGGCATGGAAGCCATGCTGTGTTGGAGTGAGAAGTTTTTCTTGTAAGAGATAATGCATAACTTGTTTGTGTATACATTTCTCAAGGATTTTAGAGAGAGGGGAGAGGACAGCAATAGATCTGAAATGAGATATTTCTGTGGAATTACCTCCTTTATGAATAGGAAGGGTGTAAAACTGTTTCCAGATAGAAGGAACTTTGGATTCAGAGATGGAGCAAGGGAGTGTGCAGCAATCTAGAGAAAGTAAGAAGGAATATTGTCTGCTGATACAGAACATGGTTTGAGCTTTGAGAGTAGAGTTCTGATATAGTCAGTGGAGACAGGTCTGAGAGAGAAGGAGTTTACTGAGATCGTGAATGAGGGGTGTGTCGGGAGGTTTGAAATGTTTGAGAGGTTGGGGTTAAATAGTTTGGAAATGGATTTGATAAAGTAGGTGTTGAAGGTATTGGAAGTTTCTTTAGGTGACTTGTCAGGACATGGGTTTGGTAAAGTTGGGTTACCTGGATGTAATATTTGATTTATGGCATTTCAGAATATTTTTGAATCAAATTTTTATGTTTTTGGGAGATTATAACAAAAGTCTTTTTTGTCTTTGTTGAAAAGTTTTTTGTCTGATTTCTAAGTTCTTTATACTTTAGGAAATTAGCTGGAAGTTTGGCTTGTACCCATGTTTTTCATGCCCTATATCTGGATTTCATAAAGGTACAGGTGGTTTTAGTTAGCCAGGGTGAAATGTTTGCCTTTAATCGAACTTTTCTCAGTGGGATTAAAGAATTTAAAATATTTAGGAAAGTTGAGTTGAAGGCATTTACTGCTTCGTTGAGTGGGAACTGAGTAAGGAAATTCCAGTTAATTCTAGGGAGGAGAGTTTTAAAAGTGTCTGGGTTAAAGGTTGAAAGTTTGCAGCAGGTGATAAGCCGGTGTGGTTTGGGGAGGTGGGTGATGTATCGTAGGACTTTTATAGGTGAGTTGTCACTCAGGCATCAGGTAGACTTTCAGGGTTATGGTATTTGCTGGGGTTAGAAACATATGCAGTCTATCAAGGAACTTGAAGAATGAGAGTTATTAGTATGGGTAGGTTTGGAGATTAGCTGTGTAAATCCATGGAGGCGTATGTGTTGTGGAGGGTTTGGATTATTAAGGTTATGCCAATTAATGTTTACGTCCCCAGGAAGGACAGTTTCATTAGGGAAATTTAGGGAGAGATATGACAATATATTTTCCTTTAAGGGGATGTTCTCCCCTGTGGAATGTATATGGCTGTTACTGTGATGGTAGTAAAGTCATTGAGTTTGAGGTTTGCTATTAGTATTTCAGCAGGTGTAAAGCAGGGAATTGGTTCTTTAGGAGGGGAGAGAGTGAGATAGTTAGAGCAAACTAAAGCAACACCTCCACCTGTTTTCTTTAAGCGATCTTGGTGAAGTATATTATAACCTGGAGGGAGAATGTCTTTTTCTTGGTTTTGAGGTTTAAGTCAAGTTTCTGTGACAGAAATAATGTCTGGGGTATGAAGAGATACCCAAGCATGAAACTGGCTTAGTCTGTTGAGCATACTTCGAATATTGATAGAATAGAAGGAGATTTTTTCTTTGGTATGGGTGAATGATTAGAATTGGAGGTGATATTTTGTGGGGTGTTAGGAATAGTGGTAGGACCAGGGTTTGGGTGTATATCACCTGACAAGAGCAGAGTCCTTGGGAAGTCATAAGATTTCATTTCTTGTGGGTAGATGTGAAAATATTTTGTTTTATACTTAGATGTACTATGGATGAAAGGAGGAGATTTTATTTTAGGGAGTAGTATATTCATTGGAAGGATAGATGCAGAGATGAGTATAGGTTGCTGCCAGTAAGAAAAGCAGTTTGGTGAGAGTAGGTGGGGGCTTTATGTATAGAGGTTAATAGTGTCTGAGGTGATTTTATGTTGTGCAGGAGGTGCAGTGCAGGTAGAAGTATGACAGGAATGATTATGTCTGGCATGTTTGAAGGGAAGGAGAGGGCTTTAATAGGGTGAGTTGGTTAAGAGTTTGGGGAGGAGTTGTAAGGTAGAAAGAGAGTTTGTAGTGGGTGCTATCTTGTGTAACAGGAAGGGGACGAGTTTGATGATTGGGAGGGACCTGTGGTTAGGTATAAAGGAAATGATATGGGGGGGTGGAAGGGGAGAGAAGTGAGTCCAAGTGCAGAGAGGGCAAATGCAGTGGGACTACACCATGAACAGAGGAAAGTACAAAAAAAAACAATCAGCCAGTACAATCCAGTGTCTGGGGAAGATAAACAGCCAGATTTAAGGGCAATTAGACAAGCTAGATTCTAAAAGAAAAAAAAAGTCTTTTCTTTTCTGTTTTTATTTTTCTTTAAAAACGGGGAGCTGCAGTTCACTGAGAAGTAGGAAAATAATGTAGTTATGCCAGGGGGTTTAGAAAGGGACATGCAGTAAATTAGGAGCCAACAGAGTACTATTTAAAAAGGAATGGAATATGGTATATACGAGTACACTACTGGGGATTCCTATGACGCAAGGGCAGAAAAGCTAAGTCAAAAGATGGTGCCTTTCTACATCAGGTTTTTTGATTCCTCTGTAAATAACCAGGAGTGGGAGGGAGGCATGCAGGTTCAAGGTGGGGGAGGGAGATAGACACAAAGTAATACAAGGTTGTGAGCCAGAAAAACTGGACTAAGCCAGCTGCTAAGAAAACAAATC
The DNA here is from genome assembly GCF_019279795.1 of Protopterus annectens. Taxonomy (NCBI): domain Eukaryota; kingdom Metazoa; phylum Chordata; order Ceratodontiformes; family Protopteridae; genus Protopterus; species Protopterus annectens. The sequence continues at coordinate 1,048,116,187 of NC_056735.1, forward strand.
AGGGAAACCAAGCTAAGTCAATTCCAGGTCAGTGTAGTGCAGTATCTTCCTAATAACTACAAATCTTGTGCTACTAATCTAGTACAGTGTGGTGAAAAGGACCACCACTTCTATAGGGAGCAACAATTGAAGTGTGAGCTGCAAGTACATAGGTAAACCTTTTCCAAGAGAAATAAAGTAGTTTTAAGTAACTGACCTAGGAGTACAATAGGAAGAGAAAAAATGGTGGGGGGGCACCAATAGTGTGCACGCTTACAGTAAAAGGCTATAGCAAAAAGTATTCAGTTTAGAGGACAGATTAAATACAGCTCTAACATACACTAGTGTAGCTGAAAGCACTTTAGTGTTCCACCGACGCAGGGTCTCACAGTGCAGGGCAATCAGACAGCCTTTGGATTATTGGAGGTTGGCCAAGACACATAATAAAACTTTTACTGGGGGAACTAGTGTAGCTAAAAGCACTTTAGTCTTCCACCGACGCAGGGTCTCACAATGCAGGGCAACCAGACATCCTTTGGTTTATTGGAGGTTGGCCAAGACACAGAATAAAACTTTTGCCTCGGGGAATGCGAGCACACTACTGGGGATTCCTAAGAAGCAAGGGCAGAAAAGCTAAGTCAAAAGATGGTGCCTTTCTACTGCATATTAAGTATTATCTAAAATACATGGCCCTATGCCTTCTGCCAAATAGCTGGTGCAGTCACCACTACAAAATCAAGATGGATGTTATGAAACAGTCCTTTGGGTGAATAATAATCAAGAGCTTCTTGGAAGATCCCTCCATTTCTATTTGCAAGTGAGCATGTCCTAGACTAGCTTTTAGGACGTGTTTTCCTTCTGTCTAAAATGCAAAGATGTCTTCTGTCTATAGTGAAAGAGTGTAAAATCATAAAACACTGAATTTATGGTAATTTAAGATTTCCATCTATACACACATGTCCTGCTTTCCCCCTCAATTGCAGGGATTAAGAGCATAAACTCACTCCATTCCACATTAGATTATATACAGGATTATGACTGGATCTCCAATCATAACCTGTATATTATGCGTTTGAGACATGGATGCAAAGAAATGCACCTTGAGAGTGAAGCTGAAGAGGTAAATCTTGGCATCCATGTCAGGAACACATAATAAAGGTTTATGATTGGAGACGATCATAATTCTTTGTAGTGCATAGAGCTTTATCTGCTCCATAAGCTACTAGTTTCAGAAAAAAGCACTAAGAGTTTTGTCAGGTTTCAAACCCATAAGGCACTTAGCAAGCACTGTCAGAAAAGCAGTGTAACTCTGTCTCTCATGTTTATTCTCACCTTTCAACTGTCCAGATTTTTGCCTCAAATTTTGGTCTCCTCTTAATAAAATGTTTGTTTTTCTGGCACACCGCTGAGGATTGAAGTAATTAAATAATAATATACAGTTGAGTTTCAGACTTTGTGTCCTTCAGAAAATGATAGTGAACACAAATCATGTTGTTCTAACAACTTTTGTAAGTTTATAAGAGGAAGTCAGGCACATGTTACCAGTACAGACAGCACGGAGAAAGAGAGTGTTGCTGATGTTTGCTAGTCAGTGCTGGAAGGCTCGACTGCCTAGCATCAGACCTGACCTTAACAAGTCATGCTTAACATTTTTCAAGATCAGGTCTCTCACTATGTTAGCTCTTAACTTCTCTTCTTCTTGATATTGGAGCATAATCACCACACTGCATGCACTACATTCTTGTATCTTCCAGGCTTACATTTCAATCACTACTTCAAGATTAGCTGCATATGACTTTGTCTAAGGCTTATGAAATTTGGGGTTGACAAGTTTTCTTTTTTATCACCTTACAATTTAAATTAGCTTAAGTCAGTTCTTTCTTTGTCTTCTGATTGGAGATTAGGAAAGACAAATGCAATTGGGAAATAAATAATGGTTAAAGGGTGTGTAGTCACAATAGGACAAACAATTAGGATCATGCAAAGGATAGTGACATATATGCTTTGCCTCGATTTCAAGATATCAGTAGTTTAATATCATCAAATTGCATCTATATCACATCATCGAATACGTGAATATCGAGCGCTCACATGAGCGAATATTCATGTACTCAAAAATGGTACTGTGGGGGGCTGCGCCCCCACCCCCTGCTAAATATATATTCCTACTCTGAGATTACACTATGGTGAGAAAAAGGCAAAAATCCTGATTTTCACAGTACCGCACAAAAAAAAAATTCATAAACTTCGAGTACGTGAATATTCGCTCATGTGAGCATTCGATATTCACATATTCGATGATGTGATATAGACCCATCAAATTATCCCAAGGTACTACCATTCATATTCACAAACCATTTAGAAGCACAAAAGTCTATAAAATAGCTCCATCATGTTTCTTCTACAGAATTCAGTAAATGTTTGCATTTTCAATGTATTAGTCTCATAGCAATATGTTGTCCCGTTCGATTTTCAGCTAGAGTGTCTTCTGTGTGGAGGCATACGTGAATGGGGTGTGCCTTCGTTGAAGGTTGTGTGTCAGGGCTGGTAACCCAGTACGTAAAAATCCACTACCAATCATTAGCGGATCGGAGTTCCGCTGCGGCGACCCCTAACCGGGAAAAGCCGAAAGACACAAACAAAGTAGCAGTATTTTTGTGGCTATAGTTATCATAATGAATTATTGCTTCTTCTTGGAAATAAAAGTTCAAGTAATTAAAATATGCAATCAAATACATTCCTTGATGTAATGTAATGTATTGCTGTCTTGCTTGCCATTTTATAGGTTCTATTATTATGCTTCATAATTTTTTTATATACGGACATGCCCTACAGCAGTGAACGATGTTTGCATATCATCTGTCACTGTGTCAGCATGGATTACAATATACCACACCAACCTCAAACAGATTATCTGGAGTATAAGAGCCACGTAAAATAACCTTATACTGTAATGACCAGTATCTGAGTGATGTGCAATACCTACTGAGATGTTTTGAAAAGATCCCAGTTAACTTTTAAATTCCTAAATATAATTTGTTTCAATTTCCTTAAACTGCAATTGTAATACTCATTTCTGTGAGATATGTCCAATGCAATGTTTTCTTACATCTGAGAGTCTGAATTATTTTAGTACATAAAGATTTAATTGTGTTATGTCTCCCATTGTCTGTATCCCCTCATAAAACATTATTCCTCCTTCTTTATATTAACTTTCAAGGGCAGCTGAATGTATATGAGAATGGGCCTAGAATTCGTCCCTGATCCAATGCAAATGCTGTCTGGACTAATGGATAGGGAGTGCTGTAATTAAATCAAAAGGTGCTTCAACAAAGTATTAGTTTAAGGGTGTGCACACTTAAGCAACCAGCTTATTGTACATTTTTTTTATTTTTTATATTTTTCCCCTAACAGATTTGTTTGTTTTTGAATTGAATTGTACAGGTTATAGGTCACATTAAAGGTGGGAAAATTTTTGAAATTATTTATTGTGATTTCATTTTTTATATCACAAAAACCTGGCATTTTAACAGGGGTGTGTAAACTTTTTATATCCACTGTATATATGCTAAGGTTCTTAACAGTAACCTACCTAAACCACAAAAGCCTCATACATGTACCCTAAGAAACAAGTATTCTCAGCAACCTCATAAACATACATCACAGGCAGCACTCACCATGGAACATACATCTACAAGTCACACTGACTCAGTTCAAAAGCCCATAAGGCAAACCTCCACACAATCCAATATCCTAGTCATAGTTGACTCCATAGTAAGACACATAGCCAGATACCGATATTTACAACATCACATAGCACTTCAGGGGGGGGCCTGTTCCAAACAAATAACTAGTGTCAAAACCATGAACTAACACTAAATGCAAGGAAGGGTATAATTGTACCCTTTGGTGTGCATGACTCCCCTTGTAATTATCAAATTGACAACACACTCCTGAAAGTTGATCCTGTAGTTAGTTATCTGGGAATTGTCCTGACCATTTCTAAGTGTATTGTGTCCTGGTCCAGGAATGTAATCATTCCACTGTACTCAACGGTCATAGAGTATAATGCCACTTTTAGTATGTACTTGTCTAAACACTTGTCACAACTAGAATGACCACAACACTTTCTCACTAAAAAAAAAAAAGAAAAAAAGAAAAATCACAGGCCTAAATTGTAAAAGCTATGCAAAGCATGTCAAAGCCTTGACCCTCTTCTTAGTATCATCCATGGTACTGAGACGCAACCTCTGCCTCATATATAGAGCTTCAACAGACCCTATTCTGTCAGACCCATTACACTTTCTAAGTCTAATGATATTATAAACACTCCAGTCAAGAGATATCAATCTCTTTTGCAAAATAAATAAACAAATAATTTTGGAAAAATAGGTATGTATCACAGACAATACTGCTCTTCTGGTACTGCCTTTCATACCACATCAAACAAAGAACTTTTTTACTCTATTCAAGCACAATTTGGATGAATGGACAGGTAACAGCAAATTCACCCCTGGTTTGGTATTCCTGCCCCTCATGGAGAGCAGAAACATATTCTTGTTAAACCTATCTCTGTGTTATTCATATGCAAAATATAAGGGCTAAAACTACCGTGGGAATGCAAATCTAGGCTTCTTAAGATACTCACAGATCAATAGCCTAGTAACGAACCTAAAAGAATGCCAGTTTATTTTCAATTTTCCTTAACCATTCTTTGACAGGTAATACTCCCTAGCTGAGCATATTCAGACATAATATCTAAGTTTTCCACTACAGGCCACTAGCATATTAATCTCGCATTTAATGGTTACATTCTTGTGTGCATATGCTTCCAACTGCTTTGCTCTTTTGGTGGTATTTTAGAAACATTTTGCTATTGACAGTAACAAAAATAACATATAATGCGGCCTTTGTATTCAGTTCCTTTCTTAAGTGAAGCCTAGCAACCTTGGGGTCAACATATGACTTTTTCAATCATTTTAGTCCCATTATGTAATTCTAAGCACAGTGACTCAGCAGTTTTAGAAACCTATCACATTTCATTGTCAGTGTTACAGCCTGCACCAACTACCTTATTCATCTTAGTTACTGAGCATCTGTTTTTCTGCACACTTTGTCATTTGCCCTCATTGTATTTTATTCCCAGTGAAGTGTGCACACTCACGCTTTCTTTCCAGTTTTCTGTTTTCTTTAGGAATGACTTTTAAAACAATAATTGTAGGCATTCTACAAGTTCTTACCACAACACATACCTCTCAACTGTTCAGGATTTCAGAGACTGTCCAGATTTTTGCCTCATATTTTTGGCCTGTTCTTCATAAAATTTGTAGTTTTCTGGTAAATTATTGAGGCTTAAAGTCACTAAATAAAACTAAATAGTGACAGCCATTTGAGGTTCGGACTCCAGCTGCTTCAGAAAATACATAATCATTCAATACCTGTCATTATAGAAACTTTCTAAGTTTAAAGGAGCAATTCTGTCCCTATTTTTTGGGCCTTTGTCCCCCCATTATTTCTGGCCTTGTCCAGATTTCTTGCGCTGAGAAGTTGAGAGGTATGCAAAAGAGCATGCATGCCTTTTGGACTATGCAACATACACCTTATTAGGTGTGATCTCTTTTATATCTTGCTGTAGTTTAGAAGCTTTCCTTGTAGCTATTTTCATTCCCATTACAGTACTTAATGCCTTGCCTACTATAAAATATTTATCTAACAGCATTTCTGCATGCTTTACTAATACATTCTTCACACAAATGTTTTGTAGTGCCTCGGAATTCCACCCTAAAACTGGTAACCATCTTATCACACAATTCCATCATATATTGAAATGCGCTGTGCGATTCTTAGCTAGAGCGTCTTCTGTGTGGAGACATGCGTGAATGGGCGTATCTTCGTTGAAGGTTGTGCATAAGGGCTGGCAACTCGGCACGTAAAAATCTACTGCCAATCATTAGCGGACCGGAGTTCCGCTGTGGCGACCCCTAACTGGGAAAAGCCGAAAGACACAACAACAACATTGAAATGAGCTGTGCAATTTTAAAACTGATTTCTATTACAGTGTCGGAATCATAGGAAATATCAGTTGGCATAGAGCTCAGATGAATTTGATAAGCTGGAATACTTTTGATGTAGGCTTTTCTCCTGCTGGTTAACTGCACAACAACTAGTATGTTTTGATGCCTATCACATTTAATAGTAATGAAGCTTTATTTACAATTTTTAGTTCCATTCATTTGCACTAATCTTTCTCTCTTTCAGACCAGTTTTCCACAGCAGCATCAACACAGTCAACTTCCACATACTACCTGCCATTTTGTGTCTGTTTTGACTTCAGGAGCCTTGTGTTACATCTATTGTTATACTTTGTATCATGCAAAAATTGGTTTTATAGTAAGCTAGGATGCTATTATGGCAAGAGAACTTTGCACAATTGTTGTATGCCGATAATTACTCTGAAAAGTATTTCTTATGCTAATAGTTATACTCATTCTGATGCTGCGCTATCATTTCACTTGCCAAAATACTGTATGCAAATCATCTTTTTGCCCAGCACTGTGCTGGAAAAATTATTTCATGATAAAACTTGCCCTTCCATAAATCATCTTTTTAAGTGTGAATGAAAGTGCTGAGGGCCCATCACAGTTATATCACTTCCAATAGTTCTTTAGTAGCTCTGTCACCACTACCCAGTTAGTAATAGTCACAGCATATCTTAGTACTACCCAGCACATCTGCTATTATACCCTTAGCTACAAACAAAACATATAGCCTTTGACTATTAGTGGATGGGCTAAATGATGACAACCATGTCACAGCTAATGTCAACTAAAAACTAATCACATTAACATGTTCACCATAGCCTACAACCCTTAATATATATTTTTTCTCATGCAAAAAAAATATTCATATGTATTATTTATAATGTCTGTTCATGCTATGGTTACAAAAATTGTGACTGTGTTATAAGTCTGTGATTGTAAAATTGTCTGTCATCAAAAGATTATGATTGATGTAGTCAAGTCATCCCTATTGAGCTCCCCAAACACTGTTACTGGTACATTATTATATTATGTGTTAATTATATGTACAACTTGATAATGCCAGATTTAAATTCATGCTTTTTGAATTCAACTGCATTATATGCTTGCATGGTATGCAAAATTTCTGTGTGTTCTAATTTGCTATGTATTTGTCGCTTCGAGTTTTGGAGCTAAGTCTGCTAAGAAAATATGTTCTGCCCATTAGGGCCAAACCAGTCACCAAAGTGTAAATCGGTCAATTGATAAATCAATAAAAAAATGAAATTCCTTCATTTAAATATGCCTTAAAATAATTTCTAAGCAAATGATGATCTGTCCCTGCTCTACTCACACTTATGTCCTTTTACATTAACTTCCCTTTCTCAACAACCTTCTCTTTCTCTCTTCTACTTCCAACATTTTCTTACTATATCTTATGTACTTTTACTGTGTCGTTATCAATAATCTGTACTATCTTACTGTTTTTCTCTCCCTCTTACATTAACTTCCTTTTCTCAGCTACCTTTTTCTTTCTTCCTTTTACTCCCAACATTTTTCTTATTACATCTTACATACTATTTCCTCTTCATGTTATCAATAATATGTATTATCCTGTTTTCTCTCCCTCAAGTAATGTCTGTTGCTATACTAATACCTACTGTTATGTAACTAATCAATCTACACTTTTTTTTACCTTAACTAGTTGATGTATATTTTAATATTATACCTTGTCTAAGACTTCTGTTAATAATTATCTATTTTTGGAGCTTTTCTCCCTGGACCTCTGCTGAAAATGGGCTATTTGGACCCCACTCAGACAATCCCAGTAAATAAATGTCAAATAAAATAATAAAAATGAATAAATACATTTTCCATTTGTCACTCTTGAAACATTACTTTTCAATACCATAAGCATTTTTTTCTGTTATAGCAAATGCTTGTGATTCTATTGAGCAATCTCTTGCAAAAAAAATGCTTATAAATAATAATTTTTTTATTCATAGGTTCAAAGGTTCATAGGTGGTTACTTGGCTAATGACAGAAGAGCCTTTAAAGCCTACTCAACACTACCCAGGATGTGGCAGCATTATATCTTAATTCCCCAGATATGGGATGGGGTAGTATCAGAGTAGTGGGTCTTTGGGTGTTGGAGCCCAGAGTCATTTTACAAACTACCTCTGTCCATAAGGGACATAGGCAGGACCCCAGGAGTGAATTTACAGTTCTCCATCCATTAATCCAAATTCTTTTGGAGGAGAATGAGGGATGGGCCTTTTTTACAAAGGTGAGAAGTTCATTCCATAGATGAGGTAGCCTTTGGACTACAAATCTGTCTCTCCAGCAAATTCTGTTAGAGTCATAAATAAGTTTCAGGCCCATGGAACACATAACCCTTGTATAACTTTTTTCTTGTGAATATGTAACATTTTCATCAGAGAATGCTTTGTAGATCAGGCATAAGTCCCCTCTCAATAAATGATATGAGATGGAGTAAAGGGACAGGGCATTTAGTCAGTCTGCATAAGATATGTGCCTTATGTTTTGTATTTTTAGTGAGAAATCTCTGGGGCCACTCAAATTGGTATAAGTGCCTGGTTAAGGGCCTGATGAGGGCCGAGTACAATGGCACAATGCCAAGCCTTTACTGATGAGTTGAGCCACACAGAAGGATTGCCTCACTACTGTAGCTACTTGGTTGTCAAAGTTTAGGTTACTATTCATCTGTGTTCCTAGGTCTCTCACCACTTTGTGTGCTTTTAGGGATGTGCTATCAGTATTATAATTTACAGGACATCTGATTTACCAAAGGGTATGATTACACATTTTCAGTATTTAGTCTCATTCCAAGGTTTTAGCACCAGATATTTTTCATTTTTAGGCCTATTTGAAGGATGTCATCATTTGGGGATTCAGTGATTGCTCCCAGCTTACAGTCATCAATTAACTTGGTGAGCCAGAGGCCCCAAACTTTGGCCTTCACTTCAGAGATGTATATACTAAACAGGAGGGGTCCCAACATTGAGTCCTGTGGGACACAACCAGTAACAGGTTTCTATAAGAAGTGGATTCACCTGTCCGGTCAGTGAGCCAGCTGGCTATCCATGCCTAACTCATGAGTTTATCTATGACTGCCGAGTGGAAGATTGTGGAGAAAGCTTTGTCCAGGTCTAGATAAGCAGTGTGTGTACCATTTTATCCTCATCCCATGGCCCTGGCAACTTTCACAAAGAAGTCTACGGGACTGTGCAGGCAAGACCTTCCTTTGACAAAGCCAAATTGGGTCTGGTTGAGTGTTTGGAGAGTTCCTATGTCATTTTTGATGAAGTCCATGATAATTCTCTACATGGCCTTACAGATAAGTCTGGTCATACTTATGGGACTGTAGTTCCCTGGGTCAGTTGATGCTGTTGCAGTCCTCCATTCCTCTGGGACAAAACCCTTACAGAGGCTGTGGTTAAAGAGGGTTCCTAGTAGACTTGATAGATTCTGTTTTAAGCTATTTAAGAAGCATTCTGGAATGTTGTTGAGACCCATGGAGGCTGTGTTTTTGGATTTAGCAAGGGCAGCAAGGACCTGTTCCCTCATAATGACTGGTAGAGAGATGGTGGTGGGTCTTTCTTTGGGTGTGGTAGGAGGTGATGAGGGGAGACGTTTGAACTGAACTTGTCAACCAACAGGTTTGCTATAGTTTCAGGCTGGGTGTAAGTGTTGCCATTCATGATTAACTCAGCACATTGCTGAGTGTTTCCCCTGAGGTTATGAACATAATTAAAAAAACAACCTTATGGTTATCTTTCACCTGGAAGGCAATCTTTACCTTATAGTTTGCATTGGTAGATTTGACCAGCTCTCTAATTTGTTTGTTTAGACTGGTGGGTGTCTTTTTTTACTGTTTTGTCTGTTACTTCATGGCTTTGGAGAGGATTTTTTTCCTTGTATTGAATAGCCTATTGATGATAGGGATCCAACCAGGGTGGTTTATTATTGCCAGTAATTATAGGTTTGACTCAAACAGCTACTACCTCCTCTGTGCAGCCTGAATGTGGTTAAAAAGTGCTTTTGTGTAGAGTTCAGAGTAGGCATAAGTGTCATCCAGGTTTGGAGGTGCTTGGAAGTTTAATAAGCTGCCACTTAGTTTGAGGTAATTGACCTTTGCAAGTTCTTAATAGGGTTGGAGTTTGATGTGAGTTCTAGGTTAGTTTTAATACTAAAGGAGATAATTTTGTGGTCAGAACTTACCAGAGACAAATTAATGTATGGGAGGGAACAACATCCCTTCATAATTGAGAGTTCTAGATCTAGAATGTTTGTACCTGTAGTTGGAGCTAACTAGTTGTTCCAGGGTGTTTGTGTTGATGAAGTCCAAAACCTCTGAGCAAGTGAATTATGAGTCATATTTACTGTGGTGGTGGTGCTGCAGTAGCGTTGTCGCATCACAGTAAGATGTTGTCCTGTTTGATTCTCAGCTAGAGCGTCTTCTGTGTGGAGACATGCGTGAATGGGCGTACCTTCATTGAAGGTTGTGCATCAGGTCTGGCAACTCTGCACATAAAAATCTACTGCCAATCATTAGCAGACCGGAGTTCCGCTGTGGCGACCCCTAACCGGGAAAAGCCGAAAGACAAGATAAGTTTCAGAGTTTTTGGAGGGATAGTTGAAGTCACCCATAAGTATGGTGTTAGGCTGAATGTTAAGAGATTCCAGTAGGTTTAGGTAGAAGGTGTGGTTTTCCAGACTCATGTTAGGAGATCTGAAGCTAAGAAGGATATGATAATTCACACCTATGGTTAGTTGGGCATGGAGCAGCTCAAGTGAGTCATGTTGTTGGACCAGTCTAGCAGATTAGTTTTCCTTTGTGAACACAGAGACACCTTCTCCCATTGTTTTATCCTGAGTTGAGGGGATCAAAATGTATGAAAGGCATTGTAGCCTTTGATATCTGGGGTACTTTCCATGGTTCTGAACCATGTTACCCTAATTTCAAATATATCGTCATGCCCTAGGATAAGGAGTGTTTTTTGGGACTGCAGATTTTTATTTAAACTCTTAGCATTGAGCAGCAGTACCTTTAGGTAATCATAAGTAATTTTTATTATGTTGGAGGGTTAAACAACTTGGCACGGCCTAAAAAAGGCACTATGAGGATAGATAAAGTTTTTGCTAGTATCCAGAAGCCAAGTGGTGACATGTACAAACCATCTCTGGCAAAGCACTGTGGTTTATTGATCATGTCTCTACAGGCTGGCAGATATTGGATCTCCTTGTTGTGACACCAGAAACTAAGCCAATTGTTGAAGTCAATCATTTTTTGCTGGTATTGTGGCATCAGCATTAATGAAGGTAGGATGCTACTCAAGGCTAGATTTATACCTCCTGGGACACATATTCAGAGAGCTCAATCATGTGTTTCTTCATATACTCCAGTGAGATACATTTTAGGTTATTTACATCCACACAGTCTATGACCATGCCAAACTGGTACTTGTGGTTTAATGACCTAAGTGCATGCATGATCTGGTGGATCCTGGCTCCAGACAGACAGATTATTGTGATCTTCTCCTTGTTTAGCCTAGTAAAGGAGACATCAGTATGTCTTACAATGGAATCCTCAATAACAAGAATGCTTGCCTGTGTGGTGTGTTGCTTTATGGGCTTGGAAATGGGACTATTATGATTTTCAGGGTCATGTGTTTGTGAAGTACTGTCTTGTTTTGAGTGTGAGTGGGGCCACTGAGAGATTTTGGAGGTTTACGTATATTACAAGTGAGTCCCTTTGCAAATGTGGGGTTATGTGTTTGTTTTAGGTGTAATTCTGACAACTTGATTTGCATTTTTTGTGTGTGTATATAAGAGCTTTGTCTCAAATGATATTGCGTATCTACATCTTTCACACACTGTGTTTGTCTGTTCTAAATTTAATTGTTGTCAGTGAACATGAGGCAGTTACTACTCTGCCTCATGATGTCCGTATCCTCCAGGCCAGAAACAGAGGTGACAGGGAAATGCCTATCCACTATACCAGATTCTTAGTAGATGGGAGGGAGTGGAGGAGAGTCACTTAAAAGTCCAACTGAGAGTGTTTAGTAGTATATTATTAGTGTTGCTGCCATTTGTACAAACTGGCAGCTCTTCAGCAGCTATAAACAGTGGAAGACTATGGAGAACATTCACTATACATGATTTAAAAATGGAAAGGTTTATTTATATACAAGGCACAGGTAACCACTTTTATACCAGCAGGACAAAAGACTTTTACACATTTAAACTCTCAGGCCAATCTGATAAACACACAATAAGCCTTCCACCAGCAGTTCCCAGCTTGGATCAGTTGAATCAGCCATCTGCTCATACCAGAGTTCAGAAAAACCCTCTTAAAGTATAACAAACTGGTTTTGAGCTCAAGTGCAGTAACAAATGCTTTACAAGAAATGGCAGAACTCTTGCATTATCAGGAATCCCTGGAAAGAAGTTCACAAACCCTGAGAAATGTTCCTAAATACAGAAATACCAGCAGGACAAAAGACTTTTACACAGCTAAGCCCTCAGGCCAATCAGATAAACACACAATAAGCCTTCCACCAGCAGTTCCCAACTCAGATGGGTTGAATCAGCCTTCTGCTGCTACCAGATGCAGAATAAAACCTTTCTAATGTAAACAGTCTGATTTTGAGCTAAAGTGCAGTAACAAATACTTTACAACAAAAGGCAAAATTACTGCAGTATCAGGAATCATTGGTAATAAGTTCATAAACCCTGTGAAATGTTCACAAACACAACAAAATGTGCAAATGTAGGAGAACTTTTACAAACAGAAACATTTTCCAAAACTTAGAAATATTTTGGCAAACTCAGGAGAACTTTGGCAAATACAGAACAGCTTTTGCAGTATCAGAGGAGGTGAGGACAGATCAGAATACTGTTAGAATGACTAAAGAGCAATGCAATAACAAACATATGGTGCTTCTTTAACAAGTGCAGGCTGAAAACAGTGATAAATTCAACCAAATCAATAAATGCAGCACAGAATTGTTAAACAGCACCGACATAGTTAGTGCAAGTGCAAAAACAACATACTTATATCACCTTTGTGTACATCCACAGATGGTTTTAGAAGCAATCCAAGGTCTTACAGTCATAGGTGTCCAAGCCAGGCACAGGAAAGCTCTGGAACATTTGAATTCTCATAAATTAAGTGTATGTAGAAGTCTGTAAAAAATATACCCTAGTATAACCCCTAAATTTTCTCTTATTATAATAAAAATCACTTGCCTGTTAAATCTTTTATGAAATATGAAAATTTAAGTGCAGGATAATACTGTTGGCACTGCTAACTGAATTCTGCAGAAAGGCACACTGCTGGATGCTTATACACCTAGGCCTGTGAGCAATAGTATTAGAGTGTCGCAGGTAAGTTGTTTTTTGATGTCTGTGGACACGTAATACAGACTGCCACTTGTTTATATTAGCACTAGACAGTAGAGATACAAGAGCCAAATGAATGAGTAAGGAAACAACAAACAATGAGTAGCTTTAAGACTAATCTAAAAGAACATCTACATAATAAACTCAATTGTGCATCCTTTTATGATGGCATTTAACACTTTATCCTAAGCTCATGTTAACCTAAGTTAATTTATGAAGTAATATTTTTACTGAATGCAATCCATATATAATAGCAGTGTTTACCTTGCTTTAATATAAATAAAGCTTATCACTTTGTAAGTTTCTTTTATACTGCTCCCGTGGAGCTTGAGTCATAATTGGGCACAGGTCAACTGACCAGCCCATCTACCCAGTTATCAAATAGCAGTCAATCACACAATCAATCAATTAAGCAATCAAACAATATAATAAATAAAGTTCAAGAGCAAGAGATGAGACATCCAAGGAATATCATCGCAGCAGGCCATTACTCCCACTTGGGGGAATGATTTGAAAATAGAATAAGCTGATATATAAGCAAACTCAACATGCACTTCACAGCCTTCTTGCATGATTTGGCACTGTCCCAGCAATGCTCCTTTCTGGGCCCTTTCACCTCCATCAGTTATTAAGCAGATACTGCTACATCTTGTACCCAACACCCAAGATCCGGCAGGAAGCTATACTGATAGTCACATTAACCCCCCCCCCCCCATCATCCTAAGCTGATCCTACCAACAGCCTGGACACATTGCCAGACCAGCACGACCACTGGCAGAAATGCACATGCTGCATCTGTGGATAATCATCCTGGTACAGAATGTATTTAAGAAGCATCTGTTTGCTTCCCAGTGGATCACATTTTTCCTGGCTTTTCTTCCTGTATTTTGTGACTTATGTCATTTAGCAGTATTAATACAGCACCACAGCCATCACCTTGATATTTTCTGGTTGCAGTATATGAAACACCAAGGAAAAGAGGTGTATTCAGGAATCAGCAGTAGAACTGCATAAGGCTTTAGCTTGCTAGCCATAACACAGAATGGTTTTCTGGTATTCAATGTTTAATAACTACAGCTTAAACTAACAAAGTCTCAAACTACTACAAAAAGGACACATATTCATCTCATAATAATGCATCTTAAATGGGTAAATAATGATTTTGCAAAGTGATAAATAAAGAGAATATTTGTTCTTGCAAGATTTTCAATTGTTTAGAAAGCATATTCCTTTTCTTTAGATGACACAAATGCTATTACAGGAAGGTACATTTTCCTATGTGTAATTTGCATTTTTTTACATAAAATAATAGTTCTCTCTCATTTGTCATTCTCTTTTAGCTGGTTAAAAGCTTGTTTGTGAGGCATCACTTATTTCCTAGTCAAAGCTGTCTTCCAAACAGTCCTTATCTTAAAGCTTCAGTATGGAATGCTTATTTACTGATAGCTAAGCTGACAGCTATAGCATTTGATGTAACTAATCTTGATAGGAGCTTCCATTTTAGGTACCATCGGAAAAATAAAGCAAAAAGATCAAGGAGTAAAAACCAAGTCTTCGTTTTCCAAATTTATTGTTTTAGATATTGCAACCCTTGCTTAATTATAAACATAATTTCTCTCTCTCCGTGTTGACCTGGAACCTTTTCTTTAATGCTTCCATGCATGCATAGGTTCATAGGTTCATAGATTGGTACTAGGCTAACTACCCTTGCGAGCCATTTTAAGCCTAGCCAATTGTCCCCTGTGAGATTCAAACCCTGTACCTTGTGTTTGTGAGGCAAACACCTTAACCATTAGGCCACCCTCCCAATTCTTCGTTGCTGTATATGATTTGCCTTTTTAAGCTAGCCACATAATACAGTTTCGTACATTTTGATAAGACATATCAGAATATTATAATAATTGAAAATATCAAGCTATGTCTTTATGTAACTGAAATTAATTTCTCCTCTGGGTGTAACTGCTATGGTTATTGTCAGTGCCACTTTTACATTCTGCACCAATGCTGTTGATGTTACAAATATATTATTTAATTAGAATAATATCCAGAATGTTGGGAAGCATTCTTTTTTTTGCGTTATAATTTTATGCTTCGTCTGCATACTTTGCATAAGGCTTGTACCTGTGAAATTCAGCTATTATATGTAGTACTGTTACTTCTGTTATGAAAGTATTTGCATCTATTTTACTTGAAATTATTATGGTTATAGGATGATTATGCTCATATGATATTGGATATCACCAGGGCCAATCTTCCTGTTTAATGCATGGAATACATGATGTATAACAACTCAGATGTTCCTTGCAGTTTCTGTTGTTTTCATTTTCTTATTCTAAGCTTACACAGCCCTTCTTGCATTGTTTATTTTTTCAGATCTCTTAGAAAACAGTTTCCTATGGGAAAAATCTTTAAAGTATCACAGTTTGCAAAATCTTGAATAATCAAATGCCAGACAGCTCAAATGTTTCTTACAACACTACCGGTAAACCATTCTGTACCAGCACAATCAATGCAGGAATTAAGATACAGATTACCTGAGGTACGACTACCACAAAGCTTGCCTTAGTAGTTTTATAACCTTCCTTTACTCAGATTTCACATACATGGTTGATAAAAATGACATTTAAGTCCACTGTCATCATATTGTAGGCTGAGAACTATTACATTGCTTAATTCAGTCTAACTTCTTGTTTGTATGCAATATCTATTTGCTTGGATGATCACATCAACAATGTGCAATGTCATGCCTCCATGGTTGGGTTACTTCAATGCCCTTTATCTAGAACTGCCAGACCTTTAATGTTGGCACCTTCATCTAGTACTGAATGCTGCAGCCTGGATGTTCTTAAGGCCTTCTACACTTTGAAGCATTAGCATGACTCTGCACCCTTAAACATAACCTGAATTGTGGAATTGCAAGCAATGCCAATTTTCAAAGTCAGAGATGTCTCATGAGTAGAGAGATGGAGAAGTTATGTACAAGCAGTCAGTATTATACACATTTACCTGTAGTAGTTATTGTACTGGTGGAATACAGATTGTTTTATTTCAATAATGCCAAAAGAATCAAGTCAAACAGAATTAGCATTCACAATATTGCAAACAGGTATGCATGTGGTGTGCGAATAATTGTGCGTGTGTGTGTGTGTGTATGTGTACGCATGTGCATGCGTGTGCGCATTCTGCTCTGCTCTAGACTAGAGTGCTGCCCAGAATGGGTTTCAGTGCTTTGCACCCACTGGTTATCATCCGAGGGGTTTGGCATATCCATGATCTTGCAAAAGAATAAAGCAGGTTATCATGCAATGAATGAATTCTTATTTACAGACTGAGAAAAAATAAACTGAGATAACTATCTAGTGATCCACAAAAGGAACTACATTAAAGCTTGAAAATGGTTGTGGAACTTGTGGTGCCGTACACGCACTGTGTAAATGCTTTGCTATGGTGTATCTACGAAGTGTACATACACAGACATACAGAAAATGTGAGCTAAGCATACTTTAAACAGCATTCAACATTTTATTATCTGCAGACATCATAAAAAGTTTATTCTTCTATGTACAATAATCATCTTTGCTTTGATCTGTGTCACAGAGGACAGCGTCCTGATGGTGTCCCAGGCCATCAAGATTCAGTTATCAGCAATGGGGCAGCAAGGCAGGGAGAGGGAAGGAATGAAGGGGGTACCTCTCTTGGGGAATGGGGATGGAAACTCACACTTGGGGGGAATGCAAGTGGTGTGATTTCCCTGGTGGAGAAAAGGAATCCACCACTTGTGCTTTGAGGTAAGGGTCAGGGTTTCTTCAGAGGAAATGTCCTCTTTACTGTAGCCCATTTCACGCACTTTTTTGGCACTTACCAGGTGTATGTGGGGGAGAGTGCAGCATAAAAAAAAATCAGACACACACTGATTGCTGTTTGAATGATTATCAGTTCTAGCTGACAACTGTCCAGGTGATTGGGAACAACTGAATGAATTGGCAATGTGGAGGCTGAAGATCAACAGACAGAGGGATCAAAGAAAAAATTGTCTTTACACTGTCCAAAGTCCAGGAACATTTTATTTTGTAACCGCCTTATGTTTATATTGTATTCAGAAAAAAAGTAACCGAAGATGGGTTGTGACTGTGGACGAGGCAGCTGTAACAGGCAGATGATCACATATCAAAAGGTTAATTTTACAAGGACCAGATTATTAATGACTCATCATTCATGACCAAGGTGACCTGCATCATATCATCCAATTAAAGGCAATAAAATTCTTTATCTGAAGAGTCAGACCTTCATGGACCACTTAGTGACAATCTATGAAACACACTTGGTATTCTCTGAACTAAAATGTTATAGTTTCTTAGAAGAACAGAAAGAATTCTCCAAAAATTGAAGACATCCTATCTCTGTAACATTCAACATGTATCTGCGAGTAAATGAGAGTTCATATTGTACTTTTATATCTGACAGCAAGCATTTATTTGGCAGACATGAAATTTATTTGACAGAAGAATGACTAACACATTTGTTTTCTTGGTGACTGCAACTCCTACATTTACTATACTGTTCACACCAGTGCCACACCACATGAAAATATTGGAAGCTTTGTACTGTACTCACTGAGTTTATCCCAGCAAGCCAATAACTCTTTTTACAAGAGAGTCCTGAAATGATTTTCACTAGTGACACAGCGAATTTTTTTTCTTTTCAGTATCTGCTAACCATTACTCTTTGGTATCATTTGGCCCTTATTTACCTTGCAAGGCCGACTATGTATGCTGCCATAATGTTTTTATCATGAATACCCCTAATCTCACCCTTGGTGCCTTACATGGACACATGCATCATCATGGTGGCATTAAATACTCTTCCCATGACAAATACATACACCCCCCCGAGTGCTATCATTACTGGCTTAGAATCTGTAGGTCAGTGCTCTCCAGTCCTATAGCCTTTATGAACGTGCTTCCACTTACATGGACAGATGACTTTGACCCAATCTCCCATTCCCCAGGATGAGAGATCTTGTGTAAGCCCCTCTCTCCCCCTTCCCTGCCTGGTTCTTCTTTTACCTGAGCCACTAATCCAACACATGTCACATGGGTCATAGTCAGGGCTTTATCTCTTTAGTCCGTATAGCTGGTTAGCAACTTGGGGAACTTTGACCTTGATAATGGGGCTAATCCCCAACTCATAGCTAACTAACATCTGCTCACCTGCTGAGAGGTATACTCATGGGAGATATTAGAGTTCACATGTGGGAGAAGCTGTACCCAGTTGTATTTATTAATGTTAGTGATGCTTTTTAGCCACTGCTGAATGAAATGCAGTTTTCTGGTGCACTCCATTTGATTGCTAGTGAGATTTTGGAGGATGTGGCTACAGACCCTACTGTGCAGGCTGAATGCCATGATTAAGTACTTCCTAATCAGTCTATATTACTTCATCAAAATAAAAATTCAGCGAACTGCTATTCAACAAGCATAAAACAGCGAATGTTCACTTAAACAAATTTCACATCTGTGAATATCTTACATAGGGAAAGGAGTTACTTGGCCAAGTTGACGAAACGCTCTTTAGTGCAATCTTGGAGTTGGTATATATAAGTAGGGAGGAGTGTGGTGGTGCAGGTACCCACCTGTTTGTGTTTGATATACTGCGGTGAGTGTTACAGTGGGAATGTTGGCCAAGTAAATACTTTCCCTATGTTACACATTTGCGGATGTGAACATTCGCTTAAGTGAATGTTCGCTGTTTTATGTTTGTTGTATAGCAGTTCTCTGAATTGCTATTTTGAGGAAGT
The DNA here is from genome assembly GCF_019279795.1 of Protopterus annectens. Lineage (NCBI taxonomy): Eukaryota > Metazoa > Chordata > Ceratodontiformes > Protopteridae > Protopterus > Protopterus annectens. The sequence continues at coordinate 1,048,135,405 of NC_056735.1, forward strand.
AATATAGACCCTGTCCTAACACCTCTGCAGTTGTGTTTCCTGCAGGTCTACTAGTTTTTCTCCAATTCTCCACTTCCCAAAATACTTCAGCTGTGCAGCAGAACTCAAAACAGTTTCCTTTAGTGCACAGAGGACTGAGTCAACACTACTCAAGGAAACCTTTCTTTTAAGTAAACACACAACCTCTAAAAACTGAAGCCAACATTTTTGCACAGGAATACCATATGGGGGCTACGCCTCTCACTATTTTAATTTATTATTCCCTCTCCCAGGTTGCTAAAACTCAGACACAGAACAATAATTCAACACGAGAAAATTCTACTTGCTCTTTCTCCAGGATGCTCTGCTGTTGGTAAAACCATATTGTAAACACATCAAACAGATAAAAGACACTATAACGTGTAGCAAACAACTAAATGAGAACAGTAAGCATACTCAAGCCACTCAGTATGAACAAATCAAAAACAAACAAACTAAAGTCATGCAAGTGAAACATTCACTACATGCGCATCTGGGTAGTTATTTTGTAGGGAAGCAACAACCTGCATATGGTGCTACAGCATCTTTATATTCTGAGTCTTGTTTTTTTTTTTTTTTTTGTGGACATACCTGATGTTGCAGCTGTTGCTTCATCAATGTTTCATGTTGAACAACAAGTGCCATCTCTCTCGCTCTCTCTGAACATGCTTCAAGGGTGAACTTGGCAGCTTGGGAACACTTGCCTGATTGTTCATGGCCTGCTGTTGTTGGAAGAACTTATGTCGCTATTTTAACAGAAAAATAAATGTTTTCTGTGATTATCCTTGTAGGGGCAGGCAGCCTGCCTCTGTTCAGGCCTCAGCTGCCCAGTACTGACATAATGCAATGCAATCACATTACAAATACAGAGTTTGTATTCTCTTGACTTAGCTTATGCATATGCATGCATTAAACTGTTGTTTGCCCCATGTGGGATTTATTATATTGGAGATTAGTACATTTACACATTTTGGGTGATTACATGTGATGATGATTTTGGACTGCCATCTGGATTACACATTTGTGTTGTGTTTATGTTTATCCAGATGTGCAAGATTCTGCTTTGTGGCATGCTTTATTTGTCATGGCCTAAACTTAAATTGTTAGTTAAAGGATGTGCATTTGTTTCCAGTCTATATAGACAATGGCACTGGACATTGCAAGATTACTGACAAAGTAACACACTGCTAAGCCTGGAGTTCTCAATCTGACTAATTAGTGAAGAATGTGAATAGATGTCTGGGCGCTGATGTTGTCTTGCACATTTTTATTAATGTTGTACACCATCTGTATAATGTCATTATGTTGAGTGGTAACAATGATATAGTTTTTGCCATGGATTGCACAGTCATTATTATCATTGTGGTGTAACCAGCCATATTACTGCTAACAGCACTGCAGACTTTGTACATCCTGCATGCATTATAACCATGATTTCCTGTGAAAGCGATATGCATTGAAGTGAGGCACATGACATGTGGACTTTCCAGAAACAAACAGCAGGTATACTAGTGGGGGAGGGAGAGTGTGGACATTATGACACTACAAGTGAGCAGTGGTTCATATATCCGATGTGCCAGCTAGTCCTTCTTCCTAAAAAAACTCAAATAAATGAAGAATAAAATACAGAAATCTCAATTTCTGAGACTTTCACTTTAACTACTTGCGAAAATGTTTGGAAAATATAGTTGATGAATTACAAGATGAAGTCTATGCTAAAGGATACAATGCAGGTGTTACTAAAAGGATTATGAATGTTGAAAGACAGTCTCATTATGCCCTATATATTAATATAATAGCAGTATGCCGATATAAAGCTTCTAGTGGAGATACAGGTTTGTCATTTAGAATGACATATTCAATTGGTATTCGGGCAATACACTGAATTGTTGTTAACAAATTAGTATATATTTGCATTAGTTACTTGATAACAGACTAAATGTTGTGATTAAGATGTACTTAATCTTTAAACCATTTTAGAAATAAAGACTGGTATCAATGTTTGTTGTATTTAGAAAAGGAAAATAACTTCACATTAACTGTCCTACACATTAATAAGAATTTAGGGCATCAGTTTTATATACCGCATTATGAGAAAGACGTGGCCCTGCTCCTTAAGCTTATATGGAGCTGCTCTACTGCTCTTTTGACTCACCAAGCACAACTCCATGAATTGCAACTAACTTCATGTTCTCTGTTTTCCACAGGAAATCACTGCTGGTGCGATCTCTAAATGCATAAGTAGTGGTTCATTTCTTTACAGAGAATTATTTCTTCTTTGTGTTTGTACTATCCTGGATTTGATTTATGTACATATCTATAAGTTTGGGGGTCCTTGTACCCTACACTGAGGCAAAAAATGGCTTCTTTTCATTGGAATGACTGCTTCACTAGTTTTGCTTGAGGAGTTGAATCCTTGCAACTTGATATGGGAATCCAGTTATGCAGGCCATCATACTAAACATCTTATTTCTATTACCCAACATGGGATGGTCAATAAGTACGATGGAAAGAATCTGCGATTCAGAGACAAGGTGAAGCTGCACATTAGCAGCTAACTGCCATTCTCCAAATCAAGCACTGTGCTGTCAGCCCTTACCGCTCTAGTGTTCTTCCTACCAGCCCACACATTGTGCCTCTTTGCCTGCACTATTGCCAAAATCTGGAACTCACTACCTAGCCAAATAACCTCCACTATTCAATTTAAGAAACTCCTGATAACCCACTTCTCAAACAATTGGCTTTGTTCATGCTACTCCCCAGGTTAATTTGCACCAATACCATGTTCAAGGGTTCTACTTAAGGTCCCCTAATTCCTTTCACTGTAAAGCTTAATAATCACTGGTTATTTCTGTAACAAAATATTGAGAGTACTCATAATTTAGAAAGACAAAAAAAAATGTTTTCTTGTGTTTATATTTTATACACTATATAAACCCTACTACTAGAATGCTGTATGCTGACTTTACTAAAGGAATTGTTAATCTATACATAACTTATGTTTCTATGGAACCTATATCTCTGTATGATATTCTTGTGTAATTTCTTTATAACATGCTATTGGAGCTTTTCTTCCCGGGCCTCTGCTGAAAATGGATATGTGTCCAGTCGGACTTTCCCGGTTAACAAATGTAAAATAAAATAGATAAATAAATTGTGGCCCCATAGTAACCCCCAAATAAGCACAAACACAGATTCAGACATCCATGCCCACACACTCACATATACACACATGCACAAGTGCATACACTGAAGTGGCTTCTGATACTTAACTCCCAAGGGGCAACCACACACACACACACACACACACACACACACACACACACACACACACACACACACACACACACACACACACATGCACACATTTATGCACCCGCATTCATGCCCTTACAGACACACACACACACACACACACACACACACGCACGCACACACACACACACACACACACACACACACACACACACACACACACACACACGCACACATTTATGCACCCGCATTCATGCCCTTACAAACACACACACACATGCACACACGTCTACACATTTACATGCACAGAAATGTATAGATTTAAAAATGCATACACATCAAAATACATAAACCAAGATGCAGATGATTCTAATGTAGACACATCAAAATTAATAAAGCAAAATACTGATAATAATAATAAATAAAAAAACTCATTAAATTAATTGCAACAAAACACACCTGGCTGCTGTTATCAGCTTACACTAACAATTCAATAAAATAAAAATGAAAAAAAGAACTCTAAACCATAGCAATACCAAGGGACATTGTTTGTCTGAATTGTGATAGTGTTACAGAAAGGGTTTTTTCTACGATAAAGTGTATGGTTAGGGTTTAAGACAGGATTAGGGTTAGAGTCGGCATGCATTACTAACTTAGTGCAAGGGGGGCTTTGCTTGAGTCACAGTTACCATGTATACATTCTGAATTGTCTACGTTTTTACCCCTCTATATTATAACTTGTATATATTCTGTTACTGGCCTTCTACGTGTCAACATTCTGAGCTGTCTACATTCCAGAGACACACACACACACAAAACACACACACACCCATGGCTCCTCAATGCCTACCTGTAGTTGTGGTAGGCGATGTGACCATTCCCATGTGAACTGGTTAATAAAAACAGGCACAGCAACGAAAATGATAAAAAAACACCACAGGAACAGAAGAGTTAAGGCTGTAAAAGTGAAGTAAAAGTGTTTTACAGCCTTAACTCTTCTGTTCCTGTGCTGTTTTCTTATCATGAACTGGTGAATGACTATTTTTTGATGATATTTACATTTTTCGTCTTGCAAAGAAATTAATTTAGAAGTATGATTTAATGAATCACTGTACTGCATTAATTCTTTCCCAGCAACATTTTTGAAGGAAACCACATGACTAGTTTGCATCAGCCCTAGCTCCATATTTACATTCAGTTGCACCAGAAAGACCACACTTCATACTATGGCCACCACCTGGGGGAAACAGTAACAGGAGAGTGGTCTCTAAAATGTTTAGGCTTGCCAAGATGAGGAAACCATCTGAACTAAGGCATTTGCGTTGCAGAAATTCCAACATATTTTGATGTGTAGTTTGGCTTTATTATTCATTGATTTGTGCTTTAGAAGTTTTTTTTATTATACACCCTTAGAGGGGGAAGGTCTGAATAACTTATTAGAAAGTATATGGTGATAGCTAGTTAACAGGTAAAAACATTGACACTGATTGGACACATCAATTAGTATACCCATGCTGAATCCACAGTCACTCACAGGAAAAAAATCCATAGTCCCTTACAGGAAGTAATCTGGTAGCAATACTAAAATACTGAAATATTGATTGGAACAGGTAATAGAAAAAGACAACTGCGGTTGTGTGTGTGTGTGTGTGTGTGTGTGTGTGTGTGTGTATGTATGCACACCAGTTTCTCTCCCCACAAAGAGCTACAGTTTGTTATTCACACAACCGAAACCGATTTACAAAAAAAAATAACTAAAACATGATCAGTAAAGAAAATGTACACAGAATAGAATAGAATCTTATGTACCATCACATTTCATAACAAATATGACAGCAAACAATTTCGTGAACACAAAAAGGAGATAATACACAAAATATTTATATAACATCTTGGTAACTTTGCAGCTAAACTATGAGTAAGAAAAAAATTCTGCAAATTAGATCAGAATGGACGTAATAACCTAACTTATGAAACCTACCAGCACTGCAAGATAATAAACAATTACAACACACACCACTAGATATCAACAAGTAAGTAAAACAAAAGTGATTGGATGCTTATGTAGAGTAACCAATGCAGATTGCAACACTGAAGTAAAACTGCTATATTTTCACAATATAAACTAACAATAAATGAAAAACAATATAAGTAAGGAGCAGGAATGCCAGTGGAATGGAGAAGAAATTATAAAACAAGACACTTTTTAATGAATATTTTTACATTTCAAAAACTAAAAAGTGAAATCAATAGCTCATAGTGTAAAATTGATTGCACTACACCATAAATAAGATATCTATACAGATGAGAAGTGGAATTTATTTATTGGTTGTCTGTATGTTAATCAGGTGAGATAGACTGCTTCAAGATCTTTTTCACCCACCACCCTGGCTGCATGGCAATACAAATCATGAAACCCTCACTTAAGAAACAATATAATGTAGAGCAGACTATACATAGAATCTGTGAATTACAGACAAATACAGTATCAGGTACACAGGCAAATAAACAGTGCAATATTCAACACAAGTTATTAAACAAGCTAAGAAAAGTAAGTCAAATTAAGTTATGGATACATATTTACAATATGCAGAATAAATGGAATATATACATATAGTAACTATGTTGTACAGCAAAACAGAAAATTATAGAGGTGGTTGTACAGATATCTTGCTAAGTTAACTGAGGAGACATAATAAAAATGTCTTATGTACATATTTACAAATGGTACAGAAGAAAATATATTTCCAGGATCTTTCGAAGTAGTGTAACTTTGGATAGAGGTATTCAGTAATAGAGTGATTAATTGGTAGCAATAAGTTCCTGAATTAACCAAAATCTCTGAAGCAAATACATTTATATTCCTTAACCAGATTATTTTTGACTTTTTTTAGATTGTCCAAAATAGCAATTTCTTTAGGTAGCTTGTACCTACAGTTGGGGCTTGACTATGATAGGATCTTTACAAATTTTCTATTAAAATAAAATTAAAATAAATTATTTCCTTAAAATATGAAGAAAGCAGTAAAAAGAAGGATATAATAAAAACTAAATATTTAACATTAAAACTAAAACACCAGTCTGGCAGTCGACACAAGAGGATTAAAAAGCTGTTAACAAGGCGTTTTCTTTGGTCCAGAGGTCCAGGGTTTGATTAACTCAGCCTCCATTGTTGAACTGTAACCAGATAGTCCTCATGGGCTGACAATGAAAAGGTTCACGAAAATCAGTACCCTACCTGGTTAACAAAATACAATTAAAAATAATTTAATAGCAATAAACTATGCCTGGGTATGGGAATGTCTCATGACCTAACCATACTAGCAACTGATAATACCCAATCATGACTTATTGCAACATTCAATGAGTATTTGTGGTAAAATATTGACTGCAGGTTTAATCTCATGGGCAAATTAAAATATTTTCATTAAACTTTCAGCTAAATCTAGGGCTATAAAACATTCATGCATTAATTGTCATTGTTACTGGATGCATTATAAGAACTGGTTGTATGGTACTGAGGTCAAATTATCATGAAAGCACTGTTAAAAGTGTGTAAAGGATTATCTTGCCTTATAGCATAGTTTATTTCAAATATTAACACTACTGACATTGTTTTGGGTTCAGAATCACTAAGTTGTCTAGCAGTAAGTGACTAAAAGTTGTAAAGGTAGAATCCGCTCATAAGCTTATACCAGAAAACATTCTTAATCCAGCATGAAAAAGTAGAGGCAGCAGTGTTATGAGAAGTTGGCATTTCAACAATCCCCAAACATTCTCCCAGTGTAGCTGTCAAAATAGGTGAGTTCTTCCAACCAAATGGATTTTAGCACCTCAAATCCTTTCCCTGAAATTAGAAGAAAGGATTATGCTGTGTAGATGTTGCTTATAGCCTCAGGCATTGAAGCTATGGGAACTGTTTGTTTCATAAAGGTGCAGACTGCAGAAACAGTTGCTTGCCAGACAACCAGTTCACCAAAAAATGAGAAGTTTTGTTCAGTGCAGGTTTTGTTTAAAGGTGGCTCCAGCTTAAATCCTGTTTGTTCCAGACTTCATAATAAAGGAACCGGTGCTATACATTAAACTGCACATGAAATTAGGATCATTAGACTTAACGGTTATAGCAGATAGTCATTCTAGTAACTGAACCAAAAACATGACAAATGCAATCAGATAAGTTTTATTCATTTAACACTTTCATTCATTTAACACTTTCATTCCTGTAACCTAAACTTCATCAGAATAAATTAAATTTACCAACATCCACATTAAAATAACTTTTAAGACCATCACATAACCAATAATTCAATTAAATACAAATATATTATATTACACTATATATATATATATATAGAGAGAGAGAGAGAGAGAGAAATAGACATAAATAACAAAAACATAATATATAAGTACATAAACCACAGTTCCCTAGCTTTTAAAAAGCATTAAATGTTGATACGACAATTTAAACCAGGAAATTTATCCACCTGTAATTTTAATTTCCACACGTTTTTTCTCATTTCAGCCCTATTCTTAAAGTCACAACATTTTAAATCTGGTAGAACTCTATCCAAAACAAAGAAATAAAATTTCTTATGTTCACAGTAAATTTTCTGATGTTTAGTAAGTGCATTAATTGATATGTAATCTTAATATCATAAAGATGTTCCACTATGTATTTGTAAAGGTCTAGCTGTCATTAAGTAAATGATTCCGCTAGAATCACAAGTGAAATGCTTCTTTGCATAAATGGCAAATTGTTCATGAGACAAAAAGATAAACTTACCCTGTCCAACATAGCAACAAGCTTTACAAATACACAGGCATAAGTACCTGTGCCTTTTTTTAGTCAAATTAGGTTAATTAAAGTACAGTCATTTAATTTCTTAATAGTTTTAACTTTCCTATACACATTTTCAAGTTTTTACCCTGTGATGTTTAAAAGTTCACCATTTCCCAGAATAACCTGTCAGTTATTATTCAAAACATTTCTATATTTCTGGCATCTAGTGACATATCCATACAAAAGATTTCTAATACGTTTTTATAACATCCTTTCTAATCACCCAAGACCCCCCATTTAATGGATATAACGTTTCCCTGTTGAAACTCACAACGGATGCTGCTTCATGCAGCTTACCGTTATCATGCCCTCTCTATAAAACAGCAACCAGAAATAACATCCACAGTAACCTGTACATCAAAAAAATGACTACAAATCCAGTCTCACCTGGAATAAAATTCGAAAAGTGGTAGTTTAAAGATTTAACAAAATCTAAACATTCTTTCTCTGCTCCATTCCAAATAAAAATAAATAATTAACAAATCTGGTATAAAATTTAACTGTATTAAAAAGTGGGGCCACAGGTAAAATACATAGGTTGTACCATCCCATGTTGCAATGGCTGCACCCATTGCCACCCTTCTGATATGCTGATAATATTCAGAATTAATAAGAAAAAGCTGATAATATTCAGAATTAATAATAAAAAAAATCTTATTTTCCAGAACCAATTCTAGTAATGTACAGATAGTGTTAATTTTAAAATTACACCAATTAGCATAATATGTAATGAATAATCAACACCTTTGACAGTAGGAATAGAAGGAAACAAAGATTTGATGTCAATGGTGAATATTATGCCCTTGGGTTTTTCAAAAATAAAGGCACCGAGTTTCCTTAAAAAAAATCCTTAATGCAAAAAGATAAACATTGTACCAATGGATTTAATAATCTGTCTAAATAATCAAATATGCCTCCAGTAACTGACCCACCAGTAGTAATAATCAGCCTAAAAGGGGGGAGAGTGTTTATTTTTCCAAACAAAACACCAATCCTAGGATGAGAAACCATCATAAGTACATATTCCTGATAGGACAGGTAGCTGTGTGTTAATAAATCCACGGGTATATAAATATTCATACCTAAGAAGCATATCATAAAGGAACACCTTCTTAAACTCATATTTGTTGTCTAGCATCTCTGTCACAGCTTTATTACAGTCATCCTAGTGCATAACAACCACAGCATCCCCTTCATCTGGTTCCATAAACCTAAAACCTTTCTTTACACCATAAACTGTTAAGTGCTTTGTGAAAAGAAACAACAGGTTTGTTAAGCAATATAACAAGCATGCCCTTTTCACATAAATTGTAAGGTTGACACTAAAGGGGAATAGAAAGCAGATGATTTAAATATAGGTTCATAGGTTAGGTTCATAGGTAGGTACTAGGCTATCTGCCCGAAGGCATTTATAAGCCTAGCTGGAATGTGTTGGCTTTCACCACCCCCCTTAGATTAGTTCCCTGTGCCTCTGTCCAGCAGAGCCATTGAAGTGATCCCCGGGGTAAACTTTCTGTTTCCATCCACTCGTCAAGGTTTCTCTTGAAGAGTGTTAGCGAGGAGCTCTGCCTAATGTAGATTGGAATCTTGTTCCAAAGCATGGGAAGTCTCTGGGACAGGAATCTATCCCTCCAGCATGTCCTATTTATTGTTGTGGTGAGGTTTAGATCCCTGGAGCGTGTGGCTCGAGGGGATATGGTGTTCTTTAGGTGGAGCATGTCCATCAATTCTGGGTTGGACATGGCCTTGTATGTCAGGCAGAGATCACCCCTGAGTAGGCAGTATGCAACTGAGTACAGCTGGAGTTTCTTCAGTCGAGCTGCATAGGGCATCTGCTTGAGGCCACTGATCCTCTTGGTATGGAATGTCTGTGGTCTTTCCAGTTGTTGCAGGTGTCTTGTAAGGTACATCCCAAATGGGGCATTGTACTCTATGATGAGTCTGATGAGTGATGCGTAGAGGGGCCCAATTACCTCTTTCGATCTGGATGCAAACCCTTTTGTGACTAGGTGGGCCACACAGAAGGATTTTCTAACCACTTTGGCAATGTGATTATCAAAGAAGAGGTTACTATCTACTTGAATCCCCAGATCCCTTATTACATCTTCAGTATGTAGGGGTCTACCACCTATGTGGTAGTTTGTGGGTACTTTGTTTTTTCCAAAGGGGTTGACTATGCCCTTTTTGGCATTTAGCTTGAGGCCATGGTTTTGACACCAGGTAACTGTCTCAGTGAGACTCTTTTGGAAGATGTCTGTGTCAGCCAGAGTGTCAATTATAGCCCCTAGTTTGCAGTTGTCTGTGAACTTGGTCAGCCATAGTCCTCCTGTGCTTGCCTGTACCTGTTAGAAGTATATGCCAAACAGGAGGGGTCCTAGGACTGAGCCCTGGGGAACGCCACTTGTAACCGGTTTAGAGTTAGACCTAGCTCCTGCAACTCTTACCATGTGGGTTCTATCCATGAGCCAGTTGGCAACCCATCTCATGATGTAGGGGTTTATGTTCAGGCTAGTGAGCTTGTCTATAATACCTGAGTGGGAAATGGTGTTGAAGGCCTTTGTGAGGTCTAGGTAGGTTGTGTGGACCACCTTTCCCTCGTCTATAGCTTTGGTAACTGTCTCAAAGAGGTCCACCAGGTTTAGGAGGCATGATCTGCCCTTAAAGCCAAACTGGGTAGGGTCCAGTGTTTGGAGGTCTCCAATGTCTCTGTTTATAAGATCCATGATGATGCGCTCCATAGCTTTGCAGACCAAGCTAGTCAGGCTTATAGGGCGATAGTTCCCGGGGTCCATTGTGACTCCACCTTTGTGGAGTGGAATAACCATTGCTGTGCACCACTCTGTGGGCACGTAGCCTGTGGAGAGGCTGAGTTTAAACAGTGTGTTTAGGTGAGGGGTTAGTTCATCTTTGAGCTTGTGTAGGATGCAGCCTGGGACACCGCCCGGTCCCACTGATGCTGTGTTTTTGGCTTTGGAGAGGGCTGTTTTAACCTGAGTGTCTGATTTCAGGGGCACTACATTCTTCTGGTATAATTATGGGCCCTTTTGGGGGTGAGAGGGGGGTGAAGTTTGCAGTGAACCTGTCTGCCAGGATGTTGGTAATATCGGTCAGTTCAGTGTATTTTCTGCCATTCTGCACAAACTCTGAGCATATCTGAGAATTGCCACTTAGATTCTTGACATAGCTAAAGAATGCCTTGTGGTTATCTTTAGAGTCCATGGCAATTTTTCTTTCGAAGATAGCCTTGGATGATTTTATGAGGGAACATAATTTCTTGCTGATACTGATCAGGGAGGTCTTCCCTTCTTGGGTTTTTACTCTTTTCTGTACTAGTTTCCTCCTTCTATTGTATAGCTTGTTTATGGCAGGGGTCCACCAGACTGGTTTCCTTTTCTTGGAGGAGTGAGTCTTGGTTTTGTTTGGGATAGCACAATCCATGCATTCGTGTAGGTGGCTGTAGAGTGCATTAGTAAAGGATTTTGCAGCTTGGACAGCATTATCCTTTAGCATGGGGGCTTTGAAACTTCCCACCTCGGTCTTAAGTAACGTGAAGTTTGCTTTTGAAAAGTTTTTCACAGTGATTTCTTTGACCAGGGGTGGTGGCAGAATGTGGATATCCAGAGTGATTAGTTTATGCTCAGATCTAACCAGCGAGGGGTCGCCCATGTTGGTGATGACCAGGTCCAATATGTTGTCATCTCTGGTGGGGGTGTTGACCAGTTGATCCAGGGCATTTGAGTTTATAAATTCTAGGAAATGTTGGGCAAGGGAGTTCATGCTTGAGTAGTTCTCCCAGTTAATGTTTGGGTAATTGAAATCACCCAATATCAGGGTGTTTGGTAGGACCTTTCTGTTTCCCAGTGTTTCCAGGAGTGTGGAGTGGGGGTCCTGGGACATCGTGGGTGATCTGTAGCAAGCTATAATTTGAATAGCAGTTTTGCCCATTGTTAGTTGCACGTGGATGATCTCTGAAGCATCGTGCTGTGCCACTAACCTGTAGGTGTGGGTATCCTTGATGAATATGGATACTCCCCCGCCTTTTGTATTTCAGTCCGGGTTTTGTGGCCGAAATGTATGGCATGAGTTGTAGCCTGGTAGTGCTGGGGTGCTCTCAGGAGTCTTAAACCAGGTTTCTGTTACTGCACATATATCGATTTTCTCCATACTGAGGAGTGCCTTGAGTGCGTGCATTTTGAGGTTTAGACTTCTGGCAATGAGCAGCATTACCCTCAGTTTTTTGTTACATGTGCTATTTATGGCGGTGGGTTTGTCTTTTGAACCTTGCCTAAAAAAGGCACTATGGGGGTGGCAAGAGCCTTGGCCATTAATTCGAAATCCAAAGGGTGACAGGTGCAAGCCGTCTCTAGCAAAGCAATATGACTTGTCGAGCATGTCATCCCAGGCTGACAGACACTGGATCCCCTTTGAATGACACCAGAAGCTTAGCCAATTATTGAATTTGATAATTTTTTCTCTATACCATGGTATCATTCTTGGTGAGGGCAGGATGCTACTCAGGGTCTGGGTCATACCAGGCTGGGCTACGTGATCAGAGAGCTCCTCCATGTCTCTTTTCATGTAGTCCAGGGAGGTACGGCTCAGGTCATTCACACCAACATGGACAATGACAGAGTCATATTTGTATTTCTTCTGGAGTGACCTGAGTGCTTTTTTTATGTGGCGGATCCTGGCACCTGACAGGCAACTAACAGTAACCTTCTCCTTGTTCAGCCTAGTGAGTGGGACATCAGTGTGCCTGACTATAGTCACCTATTACTAGTGTGTTGGGTATGTTATTTTGCCTTAAGGGCTGTGATTGTGTGGCACACTGGTTTTGTGAAGTATGTGTTTCATGGTTTGTGTTGGGGGGTGGAGGTTGCTTGGATGTCTGCTTTGGAGGTCTCTGTTACTTTTGCAGATTTTTATTTAGAGTCTCGGAGTATGTTTTTGTGTATTTATGTGTGTTTTTTGCCAGTGCTGGTTTCATAGGTCTATGTGAGACTGGTGGTGTGATGCAAGTAATTCCCTTCTCCTCTTGACTGCCTGGTCCAGTCTTGGGATGAGAGAGCTTAGCCTCCAGTTTGGCTGTATAATTGCATCTCTTGTGTATGCATTAGTGTTTGGTGGAAGGATGAGAGAGTTGTCTGTGTACATGAGGCAATTGTAACATTGCCTCAAAATGCCCAGATTCACCAGTTGGACTGGAGAGTACACCTGAAACTGCCCTTTGGACATGCCTGGATAGGTACAGTGAACTGTTTTACTGATTGGCTAGTAAGGTCGAATAGAGAGCCTTGTCCTTCTCTACAGTATAGGGAGGTCTAGTGCTAATGTTTATTAGTGCTTGCTAATGAATTTTGGGCAAGTGCTGGGATGAGAAGTGAATGATTTGAGTGCTTAAGTTGAAAGTTTGTGTACTTCCAAGGGAAAAATTGAAGAGTAGACTTTGTGGAGCCGGGAATACTTATACCCTAGCTAACCAGTGCTGCCCGACATGCAAAACTGTGCAAATGCGGGTTTTATAGCAGGGAAATGAAAGAGATAGAAATTAGCCCAAAATGGCCAATAAACTACTAATTTCTGGGCTGAAATCACTCCTCCAGGGACAGATAGGCTGCTCAAAGCTCCCTCTCTCACAGAGAAACTTCCTTCTATCCAAGTAAGGTATGGGCAAACACAGAAACTTGTAACACAGCCCTGAATTCAGCACTAACCTGAAAATTGGACTAAACTAGCTTAGAAAGGCAGGAAAACAAGTATATTTTTTGTTGTTTTTTTTTTTTTCAGAAAATAAAGCCGATACAATAAAAAAAAACACTTTAAATGCACAGAAATGGCCATCACACTTGAGTGTGTAGCCTACAACAGTTAAACAGGTAATTTAAACACAAAAACGACTTTGTTAAAGTGCAGGCAGTAAAATAAGTACAATATGTAGCTGAAACAAGCTTTCTAAATCACAGAAACTCTAGAAAATCTGTGTTTTAGGCGAAATCAGCTAAAGGAAGCAAGAAAAGAAGGTTATTATTACTCATTTCAACATTTTGTGATAAAAATTCAAGATTAAGTTTATGTGCATATAATTTATCATCATCATCATCTCAAGTCTCTCCATAAAAATAGCATTGTTCAGAAATCACCCAGTTATAATTATTTCTGAAAAATGATTTATATTTATGTAATTATTTCTCAAACTGGGTAAGTGCAATAATATTAGTATAACATTTCCAAATGTATAATAGGTTACAACGGCAACAGAAAAGACTACCCACAGAAATAATTTAGAGTAGTCACTCCACTCAACCATCTTGCTTTGGCAGGTGGGATGAAATCAGACTACCTCAGGGAAATCAAAAATTCACACAGCTTTCTACAACATACTTCCCCCAAACTCTTCTCTAATCTAGCCAACTATTTTCTATGTTTCTGCTTGTCCCTCAAACATTAATTTTGTATGTGACTCCAAACTAAGACACCCCACAGAGGCAAACTGATTGTTAACTTTTCCCACTTTCAGCCAAGTGAATAATTTTTATGTCCATCAACACCTCCCACCGCTCAGCACACCCATTATGTTTCACTTCTCTGGGATTATTTTGCACCTATTTTTAACTACAGTAAGCATTTTACTTTCTGCTATAGTATTGAACTGATGTCAACAACATGGGAAGTAAAAGAAAAAGTAGGCCTGCATCATTCTTCAAATTAAACCTGGTTTTATTATCCTAACCAATAGTAACTGGAGTGTTGCACCAAACAAGATACGTAATCCTACCTCTAGTTTGGGCTGAAAAGTCTGATGAGCATTCAGCAACAGAAATGACTAATATGGCAACGTGACATATTTACAGTGAAAATGACTAATATGACAGTGTGAGCACCTTACACTGTGAATCATACTGAAGCATGAAGCTGCTAATAATAATGATAATACTGGACTAGCAGCTTGTGTGATGCATGATGGAAAATGCAGTCTGCTTCACTAACGAGACTAGTAGCAGCCATGGGAACAAGACTACAAATTGGAAAATGCCTTGCACTTTGCTATACTGGCTGTCAGGCAAATCTCTGATCCAATACCAATAACTCTGTTATAGCCTTCTGTGGAGCACCTGATTAAGCAAGGCCCTATTGGTCCAAATTGGCCCAGTTGGCCTAGGACGGCCCTGACCATAACTCAATAGTTTTGGTGTGAAATTTTATACTTGGAAGCCAGCTAAGTCAATTAAAATGCATGAGAGTAGAAAGGACTGAAAGTTTGTTTCTAAGGTGACCAACATTGCCAGATTTATCAGAACAGATTTTGTTTTCTGATATGGCAGAAGAAGCAGGTATGTGCAAAGGCATCTTGTGTTAATTATTTTTCCTTTCTTCATGCTTCTTTTGAGTCTGACAAAAATGTACTGTTTTCCTGAGTAATATCATACACTTGTTTCATTGGTGCTAGGTTATGTTTATTTGTATTTATTAGTCCAGTTTCCCTAAAACAAAAGATGGTTATTTTATTTGGTCAGACAATCCTGAAATGACATTTTCTTACTCTTAAGTAAGGTGGTGATTTTTTACGATGAGCTGCATTCAGCATATTATACATATGTGACATAAAAGAAAGGACTACATAGCATGACTATGAAATCATTGATTTGTACCTAAATATGTGGCAATGATATGCAGTTTTATATTGGTTTTAAGAGTTCTTTTAAAACTAAATATTAAGGTTTTGCACCACTGAAGGTTATAGGTTCATAGGTAGGTACTAGGCTATTGGCCCTAGGGCCTATACAAGCCTAACAAAAAGGTACCCTGGCTTTCGCCACCCAAGAAAATTATTTTCCTGTGCCACTGTTGAGCAGAGCCACAGAAGTGATCCCCGGGATGAATTTCCTATCTCCCATCCAATCATCAAGATTTTTCTTGAACAGTGCTAATGAGGAGCTTTGTTTGATATAGATAAGTAGTTTGTTCCAGAGTATGGGAAGTCTCTGGGACAGGAATCTATCCCTCCAGAATGTTCTGTTTATTGTGGTGACAAGGTTTAGGTCCCTAGAGCGTGTAGCTCGTAGGGATTGGGATTTCTTTAAGTGGAGCATGTCTAAAAGCTCTGGGTTTGACATAGCTTTATGTGTTAGGCAGAGATCGCCTCTTAGTAGGCGATATGCAACGGAGTAAAGCTGCAGTTTTTTGAGACGGTCTGCAAAGGGCATCTGTTTGAGGCTGGTAATCCTCTTTGCAAGGTATTTATGTGGCCTTTCCAGTTGTTGTAGATGTCTTGTGAGGTACATACCAAAAGGAGCATTGTACTCTATAATGGGTCTAATGAGTGACGAGTAAAGGGGAACAATGACCTCTTTTTTCCTGGATGAGAAACCTTTTGTGATGAGGTGTGCCACGTAGAAGGATTTCCTGACTACTGTGGCAATGTGATTATCAAAGGAGAGACTACTGTCCACCTATGTCCCAAGGTCTCTTATCACACTTTTGGTGTTAAGTAGACTACTGCCTATGTGGTAGTTCATGGGTACAGAGTTTTTACTAAAAGGGATGACAATGCACTTTTTGGCATTGAGCTTGAGGCCATGGCTTTGACACCGGGCATCTGTCTCAATGAGGCCCTTTTGTAGGATGTCCACATCTTTTGGAGTTTTGATTATGGCTCCTAGTTTGCAGTCATCTGCAAACTTCATTAGCCAAAGACCTTCTGTGTTAGCCTGTACTTCAGAGAAGTAGATTCCAAACAGGAGAGGACCCAGGACTGAACCCTGTGGTACTCCACTTGTCACTGGTCTGAAGTTGGATTTAGAGTCTGCTACTTTCACAGTGTGCGTTCTGTCAGTGAGTCAGTTGGCAACCCATCTTGGGACATAGGGATTTATACCTAGTTTAGTGAGTTTATTTATAATTCCAGAGTGGGGGATGGTGTCGAAAGCCTTGGCGAGATCTAGATAGGCTGTGTGAACCACCTTACCCACATCTATGGCTTTGGTGACTGCTTCAAAGAAGTCTATCAGGTTTAGGAGACATGATCTGCCTGTTACAAACCCGAACTGGGCGAAGTCCTGAGATTGGAGATTACCAATGTCATTGTTTATAAGTTCCATGATGATATGTTACATAGCCTTGGGGACCAGGCTCGCTAGACTAATGGGGCAGTAGTTTCCGGGGTCTGTGGTGGCTCCCCCTTTGTGGAGTGGAATAACTGTTGCTGTGTGCCATTCAGTGGGCACATAGCCTGAGGTGAGGCTATGACTGAACATGGTACTTAGGTGGGGTGCCAGTTTGTTCTGTAGTTCATGTAGAACACAGCCTGGGATGTTGTCAGGTCCCATGGATGCTGTGTTCTTGGCTTTGGATAGTGTGTTTTTTACCTGTGCAGCCGTGATTACAGGAACTTTGCATTCTTCTGGTATAGAGATGGTCCCTTTAGGGGTGACAGGGGGGTAAAGTTAGCACTGAACCTATC
The DNA here is from genome assembly GCF_019279795.1 of Protopterus annectens. Taxonomy (NCBI): domain Eukaryota; kingdom Metazoa; phylum Chordata; order Ceratodontiformes; family Protopteridae; genus Protopterus; species Protopterus annectens. The sequence goes on from NC_056735.1 coordinate 1,048,152,978, forward strand.
TGCCATGATGCTGGCAATATCAGTTGGTTCTGTACATTTAGTGCCATTGTGCTGTAACTCAGAGCAGATCTGAGTGTTGCCACTGAGATTCTTGACATAGCTATAGCATGCTTTGTGGTTGTCTTTAGAGTCAGTGGCAATTTTGTTTTCATAACTAGCTTTGCAGGATTTTATGAGGGATCTCAGCTTCTTACTGAGGCTGACCAGGGAGTTTCTCCAATCATGGGATTTTACTCTTTTTTGCAAGTTTCTTTCTTCTGTTGTAGAGTTTGTTTATGGCAGAGGACCGCCAGATTGGCTTCCTTTTTTGGAGGATAGCATCTTGGTTCTGTTAAGGATTGCACAATCCATACATTTGTGTAAGTGCTTATAAAGTGCATTTGTGTAGGATTCAGCAGTCATACCTCTATTGTCTGTCAGCATGGGTGTCGTGAAGTTTGCCACTTCTGCCTTAAGAAACGTGAAGTTGGCTTTGGAGAAATTTTTTACTGTGGTTTCCTTAATGGGGGGTGGGGGAGGGATGTGGATGTCTAGGGTGATTAGCTTGTGGTCAGATCTGACCAACGAGGAGTTGACCTCTGGTGTGGAGCACCGGTTGCCCATGTTGGTAATAACCAGGTCTAGGATATTGCTGCCCCTGGTTGGGGTGTGGATAAGTTGATCCAAGGCAATGGAATTTATGAATTCCAGAAAACGTTGAGCACAAGAGTTGGTACATGAGTAGTTTTCCCAGTTAATGGTAGGGTAGTTGAAATCACCCATTATTAGGGTATTAGGTTGTACCCTAATATTTTCCAGTGTATCAAGAAATGAAGAGTGGGAATCCTAGGGCATGGTGGGGGATCTGTAGCAAGCTACAATTTGGATTGCGGTCTTGTCCAGAGTTATTTGCACTTGGATAATCTCGGATGCATTATGCTGAGCAACTAGCCTGGAGGTGTGGATATCCTTAATGAATATGGACACACCTCCGCCTTTAGTGTTTTGGTCCAGATTAGGTGGCCAAAAGGTGTGGTATGAATTATAGACTGGTAATGCAGGGGTACTCTCTGGAGCCTTGAACCAGGTCTCTGTCACTGCACAGATGTCGATGTTCTCCATTTTAAAGAGTGCCTCGAGTGAGTGCATTTTGAGGTTTAGACTTCTACCATTGAGTAGCAATACCCACAGATTCTTCTTGCCTGTACCTGTTACGGTGGTGAATTTGTCATTTGAACCTTGCCTAAAAAAGGCACTATAGGGGTGGCTAGAGCCTTAGCCAGTATCCAGAATCCCTGGGGTGACAGGTGCAAGCCATCTCTGGCAAAGCATCATGGTTTGTCGATCATGTCATCCCATGCAGACAGATACTGGATCCCCTTAGAATGACACCAGAAGCTTAGCCAATTGTTGAAGTCAATCATTTTGTCCTTGTACTGTGGTATCATTCTGGGTGATGGCAGGATGCTACTCAGGGCTAGGGTCATACCTGCCTGGGCTACAAGATCGGACAGCTCCTCCGTGTCCCTTTTAATGTAGTCCAGGGAGGTACGTCTCAGGTCATTCACACCATCATGGACAATGACAGAGTCATATTTGTACATGTTGTGGAGTGACCTGAGTGCATGCATTATGTGGTGGATCCTGGCACCCGACAGGCAGCTGACAGTAACTTTCTCCTTGTTTAGCCTGGTGAGTTGAACATCAGTGTGCCTGACTATAGAGTCACCTATGACTAGAGTGTTGGGTACATTGTTATGCCTTATGGGCTGTGGTTGAGTGGCACACTGAGTTTGTGGGCTATGTGTCATTTGGGTTGTGTTAGGGGGTGAAAGTTGCTTGCATTTCTGCTTTGGAGCTCCCTGTTGCTTGGGCAGGTTTTTACTGAGAGCCTCCGTGAATGTAGGTGTGTGTTTTGTGTTTCTATGTGTGTGTTTTGGTGGTGTAGGTTTTGAGGGACTATGTGCTGAGTGTGGTGTGGTGCAAGTGTTTACCTTCTCCTCTTGACTGTCTAGTCCAGTCTTAGGTGAAGAGAGCTTTGCTTCCAGTTTGGCTATATAAGTGCATCTCTCACAGGTTGTAGTGTTGGGTGGTAGGAGGAGAGGGTTGTCTGTGTATATGAGGCAATTGCTGCATTGCCCCAATATGCCCAGATTCATCAGGTAGACAGGAGAAAACACTGGGAGCTGACCCTTAGACATGCCTGGATGGATAGGTGCTTATTTTTTAAGTACTAGAAACTGTTTTCCTCTAGACAGTGAGGAAAGTTGAGTGCTATAGTAATTTGTAGCTTATTTAGTGCTTACAATAAGTTCTGAACAAGTGCTGAGCTCAAAGAAACAGACTTGAGTGCTGAAACAAAAAAAAACTGGCTAGTTCTAAGAAACAAAATTAAGCTAGAAGGCTTCCCTCCAACACAGAAAGGCTTGGGGTCTTAGAAGCCCACAAATAGTCCTGGGCACAGCAAATCTGTATCCAGACTAGACTACCTACAAGAAAGGCAGGAAACAAGCTTAGATTTTTTTTTTTAAGTGGAAAGAGAGAAAGGAGGAGCAGAAACTAAGCTGATTGGCCTTCTCAAATGTTCTCCCTGTATTAGGTAGAATGAGGTAATGACACTAGACTGAGAAGAGGGTTCCAGATCAAATTTACAGTAGGGGCGGGCAACTGCAAAACCACCAACTATAAGAACAGCATACCAATGGGGAGGGAAGGTGGGAAACAAACTGCAGAAATGTTTCTCACAGCAGAAAAGCAGCAGTGAGCCTTTAAATGAAACAGCTAAAGGAGCCTCAAGAGAAAGCTTTTAACTGCAAACAAGTTATCAGAATCAAACAACCCAACAGATGCTTAATAAAAGTGGACAATTTCCAGTTAATACCTCACACACAGTGAAACTAGCTAGAAAAATATACAGTAGACAAAGTGCTATAAATAACTCGAAAAAATAAGCAAAAAAACAGGATACTTACTGTTATATATTACAGATCCAAGTTTGCTCAGTGTCCTTTTTTCAATTAGCTCAATGTGAAATGGCAAAAACACTCACAACTTAACTTCTTAGGTAACAGAAAGTTGAAACCTGAGACAACTTTTAAGAAAAAAAAAAAAGCTCAAAAGAAGCAATGAGGTGCTTAGTCTAAGCTGCAGTCCAGGTGACCTCAGTCAGCCAATGACCTTAAACAATTCTCTCTCACTGAAATGCCTGATGGCTTTGGCTAAAGCTTCTTTTTTCAAAGTAAGTCTTATGGAAAACTATTTGTCATAGTTGCTTGTTTTAAAGAGAATGCACAGTCATGGCTATGTAGGCCTTAGAAATTACAATAATTAAAAGAGGTATTACAGTGATTTAGAAGCCTTAATGCTCAGGTAGTGATGGATTTTCATATTTTTATTACAGTTGATCAAATTATAAATTATAGTTTATTTTGGAAATTTAGAAGTATATGTTTTTAGGTAAGGAAATATCAACTACAATACAATGATTAGTGTGTTTTGTGAAAAAAATGTGCTAAGAAGTTATTTGCTAACCTGAGAACTACTATGGTATTGAATGAAAATGATAATTAGTTGATATACTAGTCAGAAAATGGGCGGCCGCGGTGGTGCAGCTGTTAGCGTTGCCACCTCACAGCAGGATGTTCTCCTGTTCAATCCTTAGCTGGGGTGCCTTCTGTGCTGAGTCTGCATGTCCTCCCTGTGGTCATGTGGGTTTCCTCCGGGTGCTCCGGTTTCTTCTCACATCACAAAGACATGCTGTAGGTGGATTGGACACTCTAAATTGGCCCTAGGTGTGAGTGCATGTGTGTGTGTGTGTGTGCCTTCTGTGGAAGGTTGGGCACTGAGCTGGCAACTTGACACCGTAAAAACTCCACTGCCAATCATAAGCAGACAGGTGATCAGCTGTGGTGACCCCTAACCAGGAAAATCTGAAAGAAAACACTAGTCAGAAAATTTCTACTTGCTTTTATTTATTTTATTCTACAGTTTGGTTACTGGGTAGGTGGGCTGGTCCACTGACCCTTTTCAGCCAAGAACCAGGTACAACAAAATAAATAGCTTGTTGAACACTACTAAAGTTTATAGCATATTTAAATAAAAATATTGCAAGTATATAACAGTAAATTAAATAAAAGCACATACCACACAAATTATTCACATTATGTGCAGTACTTATAAGAGAAAGAGAGCATAAATCATATCAAATGTTTACAGTATTTACAAGGTAATTTTCAACTGTATAAATATCTGCTCTTACAGGCTGTGATTAGCCAGCGTACCTAAAGCTGGAGCACTCAGAGTAATTTTGCAAGTGCTGTCAAGGGTGTGTTTTAAATGTTGAAAATTCAATGATATTTTATATCTGCAGGTAAGTGACAACTTGGCCTACTCTAAAGAATGCTTTTGCTCCCATTGTTAGTTTGAAACCAGCTGTGAGCAAAGTGAGTATATTATCTTGACTTTGCTCTAATTAAAAGCAGTTGCTTAAGAGGTGGATAGTAACCAAGAAATATAATTTTGTAAAGTAGAGAATTAAGAAGGAATGTGGCTCTGCTGTAAATAGGCACCCAGTGGGCTTCTTCATCTAGGGTGCAGTGGTGCCTATTATGGTCTACAAATATCTTACCTAAAATGTTGAGAGAAGAATGCATTTGTGAGCTCTTTAGCAGAAGTGTGGGATTTTTTAAGTGCCTGCCACACTCTTGGGATATCCTGCCATACAGGTAGTCCACAGCCGATCAGCCTTCCACAGCTCTTCTCTCCCCCAGAGTTTGGGCCAGTGTTCTTTTTCCACTGTAGGGACATTGGTGGCAATGCCAGCTTCAGACCGTTCTTGCCATGCAGTTTGCATTTGTTGTTTGTACATTCACAGTGCAGGTAGTCCATTGCTCCACCAAAAAAAAAAAAAATTTAGGACAGATAAATACCCAATAAGGGATTTCTTTCTTTTACTGATTAATATTCATTGTTGTAGCTAATGTCTGACACATAATTTAGATCAGAAAAGCTTTGAACTAAGGTTAACAATTTTTTAGTCTGCAGCAAACAGATATTGCACAAGGACTTTCATAATAAGCGTCTTTTTTGTCTCTGACAAGAGCATAACATGGACTCTTGTCTCATTATACATCTTTTATCATGAGGATAATATGAGGCCATCAAATGTCTATCCAGGAGTTTGCTGCCAAAAAGGTAGTGCAAGTCTATTTCTGAGCCATGGTGGGAGCTTTGCTGCTAAGACGAAACATATCAAAAAGAGGAAGAAGCACAATGAAACTCAGTTCATGACTGATGACCCAGAATTTCTGTGGTCCAGTGATTCTGTACAGGTTAAGGCACCATATCAGATGCCAACTACAAATTCTGTTTTGGCTGAGGCATCTGGTACAATATGTATGGAAGTATGTCCTCCAGAAGTAACACCTCCATGGTAACTTTGACAATTTGATATGCTTCAGCAACTTAACCATATTTTGATTTTGAAAATGCATGACAGAATCTTCAGAATATTCATATATGTGGGCATTCCTGATGACTGTACTGAAGTTTTGGTTCAATGCCTGAGACTTGAGGCCTCAAAAGTGGCAATTTCCAAACACAGTAGCAAAAGGCACCAAAAACTAAGTAGATGCAGCCCTGTTTGTTTTAGCCTGGGCCAGGCACTGCCTCATACCCCCTCCCCACCTGGACTTCCTCTCTGCATACTCGGGCTCATCTGGCTAAATTTCTTAAGTCTTATCTCATGTCTAAGATGCCTGAGCCAGATATGCCACTGGTGTTGAGAGACCCTTCTAAGAAGAGAAGTATGGGTCCCCTAAGGTAGATTCCAACTTCTCTGACTCTCAGGTCGATAAATTAGCCTATCTAGGTAGGCTCTTATCAGCTGAGACCATAGCCTCAGACACAACACCCTTCGTGTCCTCTGCTTCTCCACCAGTGGACTTCTCTTTTGGGGACACTCTCTACAGAATGAAAGAGACCTTTTTGTGGGATTCCACTGAGTATTCTGAAGCCCTGCAGAGGTACAAATCCTTCATGAAGCTTCCTGAACTTAGTCATCTAGCTGACCTCCAGTGCTAGAAGTCCCAAGAAATATATTTTCAGAATTTAACCCTGGAGCCTGACTCCCTTCCCTATTCTCCCAGGGAGTTTAATAATTCTATAAAGTCAAGTACTCACAGAAGTACCTATACAGAAAATCCTTTAGCTGATGCAAATGTGGTATCTCTGGCCCCTACCAAGAATCATATCTAAAATGATAAACAGAGTTGAGCTCCTGATATACTTAGAAAAAGTATACATTGCTGCTACCCTGACGTTCAGGGCTTTAAACTGGCATTTGCACATGTTTCTTACCAAAAGACCCTGTTGGGGCAGATGAGGACCAAGGAAAAGGGGCTTTAGGATAAAGAAGTGAAACAGGAGGTGTTGGACCTTTATGATCACTCTTACAGAGGAGCCAAACATTCTAAGAAACATAGTTGCAATGCTGTGCACATATTTTGAAAGGCAGGAGCATTGAGCTCAGTCATTAGAAGGCATGCCTGGTTGAGGATAACCTCCTACCAGACAATGTGATATCAGACATCCTCAATGCTTCTTTGAGTAAAGATCTTCTTTTTGGACCCTTCACTCAAGAGGTTTATAAGAAACTGGAGGAGAAAGGTAAGACTATAGGCAGTTTCATATATATATATATATATATATATATATATATATATATATATATATATATATATATATATATTTAGGTGTGGCATGTAAGATGCAAAGAGAAACCTGGAACCTTCAAAGCGGAGCACACCAGAAGGATTAACCATAACTCTGACATGCTGTCCTCTCCAAATTCCCTAACATTGCCTCAATACAACCCCCTTCCCTCCACCATCTTCCAAAACTTGGTGGGTGCCTGTCTGCCTTAATAGAAAATTAGAAAGAAGTCACTTTGCTCAAGTGGGTGCTAAGTTTTATAAAAGATGGGTATAATCTCTTATACTTAGAAGGACCTAGGTTCAGGGATATCCCGCCATTTCCCAGAGACTAGATTCAGTTTATCCTTCACATCCTCAGATACCTGTCTGAGACTGTGGCCATAGAAAAAGTGCCCTCAGAGGAGAAAGGCACAGGATTTTACTCCAGACTGTTCCTGGTTCCAAAAAAAGTCCTTGAAGACCAATCATAGATTTATCCTGTGCAAACCAATTCTTACATGTACCAAAATTCAGAATGTTTTCCCTGCAGGAGTTACTATGACTGATTCCTCAAGGAGCTTTTGTGGTAATCCTGGATTTGAAGAATGCCTACTTTCACATACAAATAACCAAAAATATTCCTAGGATTCACAGCAGGGAGAAAATTATATCAGTTCACTATCTTGCCCGTTAGCATGTCCACTGTATCCAGGGTGCTTTCAATACTTTTGGCTCCAGAAATATCATTTTGCAGGACAAAGAGCATTCAGATATTTCCCTACCTAGATGACTAACTTATTTTAGCAGAGGCCTACCAAGCTGCCTTGAATGCCATGATCTTCACTGTAATGTGCTTCAGAGAAATGGGCCTGACAGTCAGAGATAAATCCTCCCTGATTCCTTATCAGAAAATGGTCTTTCTGGCAGAAAATCTGGATACCCTTCATTGAAGAACATTCCTCTCTTTAAGAAATACTGGGTTGCTAGCAGATTTCTTTGCCAAATCATCCCAAAGAGGAAAAAATCATAGCAAGCAAGGTCCCGCAGCACCTGTCAAAAAGAGTCAAAGTTCTTTGATGCTTTGGCCAAATTTACCCTAGTAGTATAAATACCATCCTGCAGCTCCACTGAAAGAGGCTGCTAGCCTAGTGGGACTAACCTGGTCAACAATGAATAAAATAAAATAAATAAATAAATATATGACGTTGCCAGGGTACATGGCAGTATGCATTTTACTGGTGCCCCTGATCATTGTTCATATAAGAAAACTTCAATGGTACTTGAGAAACATGTGGAATCAACACTACCAGTATACTCCCACTGCCATGCATAAGAAAGGAAATCTCATGGTGAAGCAAAATCTCATATACAAGAGAATGTCCTTTCAGCCTCTGAAACCTATTATAACCCTGACAATAGACTCCTCAGATGATGGATAGGGGGTCAAGTGGGAGACTCCAGGACCAAGGGAACAGAGGATAAGGAAAAATGCATAAGCATGAAAGCCCTCATTCTGGAACAAAAAAGCCTTTCAAGCTGTGATGCAGGGGGGAGTACAGACAGGCAATAATAATTGATATGGTACATAAATAAACAAGGTGGAACCCACTCCTAAGTATGTGACTTTTCAGTACAGAGGGAATTTGTTATTTATATATATATATATATATATATATATATATATATATATATAAATATATATATATATATATATATATATATATATATATATATATATATAAATATATATATATATATATATATATATATATATATTCCTTCACGACAAAACTGAGTGGAATTTATGTAGACCCAATAAATGGAGGATACACATGGAAACATTGTTTGATCTAACATGTAAGTGTGGTGTGTCAGAGAGGGACCTGTTTACTTCTCATCTGAACAGACAGCCGAGACACTTTTGCCTGAGACTAGCTACTCCAGGAGCCTGGATGATGTATGCCTTCTCTTTGACTGGACAAGTCTGTTTCTGTACACTTTACCTCCCATACCCTTGATCCCTACAGTTCTCACTAGAGTGCAGAAGGTCAGACCAAAATGTTTTTCATAGCTCCATTTTGATCTAGCCAGCACTGGTTCCCTCTCCTATACAATATGGAAAAGGGAAAGCATGAGGTACTTCCTCTATAAGTTGATCTTCTGACTCAGAATAAGGGGTCACTGCCATACCCCAGTTTGACCACACTGAGGCTGATAGCCTAGATGATCTCACACTAATCCCAGACAGACACAAATTTTCAAGGATGTCCTAAACATTATGAAAGAAGATAGGAGATGCAACAGAAGAAAATCATACCAAGCAAACTGGAAAAGTTCCCTTCCGTTGCCACTCCAGCAGATCATAACTCCAAAAAGACTAAAGTGGCATTTGTCCTGGAATACCCATCAGACCTCTACAAATCAGGCTTTGCTTACACATCTATAAAAGTTCATACTTCTGCTATTTTAGCTTGCCTGCCCATGGAACCCCCTCTATATTTTAGGTCTTCAGTTAAGCAAGATCTTAGACCACCCTAGATAGAAATGTATCTGTCATGAGACCTTAATTATATGATAGGCAAGTTGATATTACCTCTCTATCAGCCATCAGCCTCTTGACCTATTCAATTTCTGGTGGCTTCTGCTAGACGTGATTCAGAATGGCAAGCTTTGCTGTGCAAAGAGCCTTTTCTAGTGTTCCAAACAGAGTGGCGTTATGAACAAATCCTTCCTTTATGTCTAAAGTTGTCACTGAATTGATATTATACCTGAACATTCAGCTTCCAGTACTTTTCCTAAGCCTCAGAACCCAAGAGAAAGGACCATGTATTCCTTTAATGTGCACAAACACTGGTGATTCTACCTACATAGAACAAAAGAGTTCAGAAACAAATTACCAGCTATTTGTCTGTTTTGCAAAAGGGAAGGAGGGTAGACCTATTACCATAAAAGTGGCTGGGGCATTGCATTACATTTGCTATTAGCACCATGGAAAACAAGTTACAGACCACATTAGAGCATATTCAACTTCAGCTACAGCTGCTGTCAAAGCTTTCCTCAGAGGAGTTCCTCCCAGGCCATCTTATTAATAACTACCTGGTTCTCAGTACACGCCTTCACCAAGAATTGCAACATAGGGGCTGCATCTGAGACAGAAACAGGATTTGCTCCTGCTGTTCTGCAAGGTCTGATTTCCAAATAGTTCATCCACCTCCTCAGATCTCACTGATTTAGGAATCTTTCTTAGAGTGAAGACTGCAATAGAGAATACTGCTTTG